>NC_050175.1:43327673-43510173 GCF_008315115.2 Sander lucioperca | reverse complement strand
CCAACGACGTGATAATAAAATTAAAGAAGTGGGTAAGAATACAGAAGAAAATATAGAAATGCCTTGATCTTGTTTGCGCACCAACAGCTACAGGACAGATGATGTGGCCATCTTGAGATCGTTTGTCATCTGTCAGGCAGCGTTGACCTTGCAATGGATGCAAGGGCTGCTATCGTCTTTTACGGCGAGAGAAAGAAGGGGAAAAAAAGGATACAGAGAGCGAGAGAGAGAGAGAGAGAGAGGCTGTTGTTTTCGGTAATAAAGACAACATTTATGCCTTCCATTTGCGCTGCCAGTTAAAAGAGGCACAAACATGGAAATCCATTATGGAACGCTTCTTAAAAGTGTGACCAATCCTTGTTCAGTCAATTAGAGTCTGGAGACTGAGAATATGATGTTTGTCTGTTTAGCCCCCCGACACACACACAGATCAGCCTGGATTCAGCGATGGAACGAGAGATTCTATTTTTTTCACAGAGACAGAGTGAGGGAGAGAGGGAGAGAGAGAGAGAGAGATGGAGGGATGGAGAGGCATCGTAGCCAAGCTCTGCTTATCTCTTTTCTTCTCCTCCGCTTTCCTGCCTCCCCTCCCTCTTCCCCTCCCATATACAGAAGCATTAATGTGCGCAGCTATGTGCTTTGCCATTGTTCTGTGTTTAAAAGCTTAAAAAGGGGGGGACGTTGTTTGTGTAACTGGCGGAGTTGGCGGCGCGCGGCCGTGTCCAAAAGCCCATACTTAAAGTTGCTCGGCGGGAAAATAAAAAAGAATTAAGTAAAATAAAAATAGGCCGCATAAAGGAGGGAGTGATAGAAAAGCAGTTAATAAGAGTGGTTACCCCCACAATGAGCAGGGATGAGGTTTCACATTAAAAAAAGATTTATCTTAAAGTGTGGTGCTAATCCCTTCAGTTTTAATCCAACACCCCCCCCACACACACACACACACCCCCTTCTCCGCTCGCAGCACCCTTTTTGCATTCCTGCCGAGGCATAATAAAAAAACTATAAACCATAAAGTTCTTACAATTTCTGGAAACTGGCAAAAATGCACGGCGCCCTGATTTTACAAGGATTCCTGGCCGGTGAATCACGGAGCGCGGAGGACTCTTCTCTCTCTCTCACACACAACAGATTATTAAACGAAAGAGGAAGTCACGGGGTACAGTGAAAGGGCAACGGGGACAAGAAGGGGAAAAGAGAAGAGAGTGTGGGAGAGGAGCGCATGTTTGCTGCAACCTATTTGACGATTGTTGTGGTGGTGGTGGTGGTGGTGAGTGATAGGTGGCACACAGAGGTGTTGTCATGCTCTCTGTCACAGCCCGGCTGTGTCACACAAGCTGGATGGATGCCTGTGTCCACTGCAAGCTGCTTGAATGAGGAAGCATATGGGTGTATGAGAACCTCAGCCCGCTTCATGAATATTTGATTCATATTTCCTGTGTGTGTGTGTGTGTGTGTCTGTATGTGTGTGTGTGTGTGTGTGTGTGTGTGTGTGTGTGTGTGTGTCTCACTGGTCCAGATTTGCTCACACATGTAGAAAAATGTATCTGCAATGGAAGATAGATATAAGACAAATATATAAATTGATAAGGATCTTTATGTGTGTGTGTGTGTGTGTGTGTGTGTGTGTGTGTTTTCATTAGCGACGGGAGGAGGAGAACGATGAAAAAAACCCTGAAAAATCTGAATTCTGAATAATGTGTGACAAAATGATACCACCTCATATACTCAGATGCATTAGGGGACGAAGCAAAGTTTAACAAGGACCGGTGAGTGAGGAGACAGAGAAGATGCTGTGTGTGTGTGTGTGTGTGTGTGTGAGAGAGAACAAAAAGGGAGAGAAAGGAAAGGAAGGAAAATGTCTTTTATTTTTTTCGCTCTTTCACTTGTCACTGCAAAAAAAAAAAAAAAAAAAAACTCACAAGGCTTACTTTGTGGCATTCTAATCATAATTGCCAATCCTGAATACAAATCTCTCAGCACTAAACACATCGAGGGAAATTGAAATGACAAAACGAAGCTCATATAACGGTGTAATCAAAGATACATTCAGTGGTGGTGTGGGGAGAAAAAGAGAGAAAGAGATGGAGGAAATAAAAAAAAAATATTAAAAAAAAAAAAAGTTGAGCCAGTAAGAGATGAGGATCAGGGGCCAGTTATTAGCTGGGCCGGGGGGGAACAAAGAGCCCCAGTGTTGGAGGGCAGCTTAACACTGAGCCAGTTACTGTACCTTTCAAAACTAATATGTAACCATATCTGTTTTAAAAGGACGATTCATATTACTGTGAATGCATGAGAAAAGTTGTTCCCATCCTCACGACCCAGGAAACTCGAATCCCACTTGTAATAACCCCCCCCCATCCCCATCCCCATCCCACACACACTGACTCAATTGCAGGCCTGGCCTTTTGTGAAAAAGCATCCCATTTAAAAAAAAAAAGATGAGCACATTCAATTTTTGTAACGATGTAAAACATCTTCAGCTCTTTTTTTTTGTCTCAGCTTCAGTTTTTTTTTTTTTTCTCGACAGCACAATGGCGCTCATTGTGCTTTATTGTTACCGTGGCGACTCCAAAGGTCAGCGTGGGGTGTGGCGCGGGCGGACAAGGGCGGCACTGAACGAAAATTGGGTTATACGTGATCAACTAAGTTATTAATCAGATTAAAATGGATTCCCTTCTGCCTGCTGTTTAACTAGGCAGGAGCCGGGTGTAAAAGAGGAAAAAAGGAAATAAAGACAGAGAGAGAGAGAGAGAGAGAGAGAGAGAGAGAGAGAGAGGACGGGAAAGAGAAGCAGAACAATAGGCCAGTGTTGACTCGCGCAAGAGCAAAAGGAAGTCATTGTTTTTTCGAGGCTGAAGTCATTGTCGTAGATGAGTTTGGATAAGGGCCGGGCTCTGTGAAACAGCCCCACTGCATGGAACCCGTCTGTCTGAAAGCATGTGCCCTTGCCATGGATGCCCCCTAGCTTCATCCAGGTAACCTCTCTAATCCTGATTAAATCACTGTAATTAGAACAAGCAGTGTTCCTCCACCCCCATATTTCCCTAATAAAACAATGCGGCGGGTTTAAATCCGGTCGCTGGGATTTGCAACGCAACAATGCAGTTTATATCCATCTCTGCCGAGGAATTAAGTGTATTTTCTAACTGCTAATGTTATAATGTTGCTGGCTTATTTGTCTCGATGCTCGCTATTCTCTTTCTTATTCCCCCCGCGGTTTTGTGTTCTCTCTCTCTCTCTCTCTCTCCCTCCCTATCCCTCTCCTTTTTTTTTTTTTCTTCCCGAGCGCAACTTTGTTTATTTGCGTCTTGTTTATTTGCTTCTTGGCGCTTTTTGATGTTTAAATCAAACATGTTTTTAGCGAGTGGTCGGGATCATCCTCCGCTACGGGAAATAATGCAAGTTATTTGTCTTTAATTGCCACGGAGCTTTTCAAACATGCCGACACGCTGCCTATGTGTCTATACCTGTGTATGTTTTTTTTTGTTTTTATTAGCATCACTGCGTGCCTCCATTGATGTGGAATAACAGAGGAAATAAAAGTTGACATAGTTTCTTCATTTTTTTATTTTTTTTTTTACCCCCAACCCCCTGTTTCCCTCTCTCTCTCTCTCTGCCTTGCTCTCTGTTGTTTTTTTTTTATATATCTGTGTTTTTCCTTGAAGTTGCTGCGGCATTGTCTCATTATGTGTCGACTAGCTGTGTAAGTGTAGGTATTATGCCTGTGTGTCTCTGCCTGCCGGTGCTGTTCTCTTTCTCTCTCTCTCTCTCTCTCTCTCTGTCTCTCCCTCGGAGGATGAGGAGCTTTATGAGTACAACTCCTCTGAGGCGTCCTCGTCACATCTCCGGGGCGCCTGGGGAAGGGGAACGTCGCATTCTTAAGAGGAGCAACTCAAACTGAACAAAGTCTACAGGAGTCGGGGAAGAAAAGGAAACAAACAGCAAACTAACGAGATGGGAAGCAGAGATCATGTCAAATATATTGGGTCGGAAGGCCAATTTATAACCCATTGTTTCATGTTTCACAATATCGAATACGACGCGCGCTAACGTGGCTATGAGTGTGCACAGGACGGGGGGAAAGGGTATATGCAGGCTTGCATATATACATAAAAGCACTTGATTTGCACGTGAACGCACACACACACACACACACACACACACACACACACAGTGTCTGAATGTGATCTCCAGCTCCCTATAACCTCCCAGCTCCCACGCTGTCTTCACTCCTGTTTCCCCATCCTGCTTCTAAAATAATGAATAGAATAATTGTCATGTAACTTTGCAATCATCCAGCGTTCGTCTCCATTTCCTTTTCAGGGGCAACTCGATACTGCCCTTCATTCACTGTACTGTACTTCCAGGAAATGTGATGTGGCCAATATCATCGACGGTATTAGTGAATATGACTGAGAGAGAGAGAGAGAGGAACACGGGAAGAATAGGAAGCCTTTTTTTTTTTTTCCAAAAAAAGGACCTTTTCAGCAAGCGCAGCCTGCAGTTGATATCTGGGGAATTAGTGAGGGGGGGAAATATTTTTAGAGTTATCACTCAAAATCTGCCGAGGAGAAAAGCGAGACAGAGAGAGTGAGCAACAGGTACCATCTTTAGGGCTTGACAGCAGCTATTGTACTTAATTGCTCTTTGTAAAACTACACTATTTGCACTTTTAGGTGACAAGGTGATAATTCACCTCTGCACAAGTTAAACTGGCAATGTTGTTGCACATGTGAAATAGCACCTCGCCTTCGCCAGCTGTCAAAGCTGTCATCTCGGCATGGCGGAGGCACACAATGGGAGCCGGGGGAAGTGTTTCACCAACAGTCGTCTTCGTCTTCTCCTTCTTCTCAGTAAAAGACAGACAGGCAGGCAGGCAGGCAGGCAGACAGACCGGCCTCCAGACGGCTTAATCACTGGAGGAGCCCATGCCCTCCAGCAACAAGGAGAGAAAGGAAGACGAGAGAGCGAGAGATAAAGAAAAAAGGGAGGATCCCGGAGTGTGGGAAAGTGAAATGAAGGGATCTAAGAGGACAGAAAGGAGTGCGGCTGGACTTGCTTTGGTCTGAACACAGAAACATCCGGTAACCCTACTTTGGTGACTACAATGTTACTATAACCAATACAAAAGGGCTAAGACTACAAAAATAAGACCCAAGTGGTAATAAATCGAAATTATCCTTCAGCTAAGAGATGACAATCGTGCTCTTTGCATGGATTTCCCCTCAGCATACCTCAGTGATGACTGATTGCTTCATGAATGCCTTTGTTGTATCCTTAATAACGATACTAAATTAGACCGTAAGCACCAATCTGCCCCCACTTGGATCCTCGGGTGTCACCTTTCTGAACTTTCAGACCTACTTTTAAGTGTACTGAATAATAACCGCTGTGCAGGTAAGCTATCTGTCTGGCTCATTAGTACACACAGGGGTGTCTGGTGGCAATAAGTACCCCAGGCCTTTTCTACTTGTCAAAGCATTTTGTGTGAGTGTTTATGTGTGTGTGGTAGCACATGTTTTAGAGACAAACAGCAACCAAAATTCATGGTAATTAACCACCTGATGAGGACAGTATTATTGGCAATTACCAGGTTTTGCATTATCAAAAGTTCTTAATGTGTGGTGGGGAGTGAGGGGCGGAGGGGGGGGGATTGTATGCACGCATGCAGGTGTGTGAGCTAATATCAGACAGACCCAACAGAGATGTAAAATGAGAATGGAATCCAGCTGTGAGGAGACAGAGATGGCCAGTGTCACTAACAGTGTTGGTAAGCTTTGTGTTTTAAAATGGGCTGCTCCAGTTTCCACTTATATTAAACAGTAACCAGTATTTGATGGTACTTTCACCAATATACATTTTTCCCTAGGTTCTTAAATTCCTCCCAAATTCCTTTTTGGGGACTAAACCTAAATGGCTCCATGAACTCTTCATCCAGTAAAGGTGTGTTGGGTGTGAAGGTATTTCTGTGTCAGGATGCAAGACTTTCCGCCTCCGAAAAACGGCCACATATGTCGTTTGTTCAAGCAGCAATTCCGACTTTTATTTACGTTTATAACGGTGGCGCCCTCTAGTGTCTGTAAAGGAGGGCAGGTTGGCATAGTAGATCAAACAAACACCCAGGAGACCAGGGTTCCTGTCGCGTTTGACAATAAAAGTGAAGTGACTGGCAAGTTTTATTTTTTACTTTACGGACCAAGTGGTACAAGGGATATAAAGATAAAACTCCCTTTTTCCACCTCTTTAAAAAAAAGCAGTGTATTATAGGAAACATTGTTACATTTACATTTTTTCCAGAAAGAAGGGCCGGGTTTTAGGGACTAGTCTTTATCAGAATTGGACTTAAAGATGCTCTAAAAACCCAATTTAGGAGTTAAAAAGTTCTTAACTGAGATTACAGAACACATGTATCACGTGACTTACTCCTATTTACAGTCAATTGTAAGAGTAACATTTAAGAGAAACTAGGTGATCATAACTTTAATCATATATACTAGCCAGTCAGAGACAAGGATCTACCCTAAATCTGCCCCATTGTTCATTCTTTTAAAAAAAAAAGTCTCAGGACTATGATTTTCTGCAAAAACATATTTTGTTTAAAATCCTTAATATCTCCAGTAGGAAAATGTAAAATTAAGAAGAATCAAATATTAATGTTTAATATACAAATGGGGGTTGACAAATAAGGGTTGTGTAGTAACCAACAGTAAGCAAACTGCAGCAGGAAAGAACTGATGCAGCTGGTAGACAAACATACATCTGATAAACCCCAAAAATAGGTAGAATTTAGACAATGAGGGAGCATAGTAAGTGATTGCAAACTAATTCAGTGCCAGCTTTATTCTTGTTGTTTGCAACTCTGATAAATACAAAACAAAGAAAAGGAAGAAAGAAATATCAACACTGTAGGCTAAACATAACCTGTTATGAATTACTGTGAACATTTTGCTTCAGTTAACATATTATTCATCATGTCCAATTATACATATTTTTTAAATAAACAAAAATCATGTCTCAGATGGTGTGCTGTGTCCTAGCATATACTCGTAAATCATTTAAGTAAGCTCTAGAGCTCTCTTAAAAACATGATAAAAAATACAAATATCCACTTTTAGCAATTTGATAGAGGCCTCAGTATTGTGTAATAATTGTGGTGACTGTTTTGGTTACTGTATCTGTGTTATACAGACCAGCATATGTGCATCTAGTATTGTGTGTGTGTGTGTGTGTGTGGCTTAATTTGTAATGTCTACCTTTCTTCCACTTAAACCAGAGTAGGTGGAAATTACACCAGTAATGCCAACGTTGATCCACTACATCTGTGCTTCACAGCGAGCCCACCAATCCCACCATATGTCTTTAATTGCCATCAGTGCTTTACAGAACCCATTTCACACACACACACACACACACACACACACACACACACACACACACACACACACAATTGTTGCCTTCTCCTCCTTCTACTCCTCCTCCTCTCTGCATACAGATACATATATATATATATATGTGTGTGTGTGTGTGTGTGTGCATTTTGTTCTAATATGACCTTAGCACTCATGAGTTCAGATCCCTCACAATGAAGGCAGGCTTGAGTACACTCCTACTGACAGAGGTAATTGGCCACTAGTGACATGACCTGTGCTGTATTTAAGATGAAACTTCCTTAACCCAGTGCACACACTCACTCGCACACACACACACACACACACACACACACACACACACACACACACACACACACACACGGTTACAGAAATGTTAGGGTTGTAGGACAAAAAGGCAAGACTGCATCATTGTGTATATCTCAAATGTGCTGAGTACAGGGTTGCCACACATTTTTTATGGACACAATTTAAACAACTTTTCCATGACTTCTGTTATTAAGGGCCATGACATATTAAATGTATTTAAACATATCAGATTCAAACTCTATTTAAACATAATTTCAGCTAGCTGGCATTCATGTGGGGAGAGACAGAACGAAAATAAAGAAACCTACGGGATAGTAAACTAAACGTTGTCACGCATCGAAAATACAGCTACAGAAAATAAGGTTATAAGGTTAACCACAGAAGATTACTGTAATAATTAAGTTCATTAAACACAACAAAATTCCACGACTTTTCCAAATCTTTTAAGGATTTTTCTAATTCCAGGACTTTTCCAGGGCCTGGAAAATGAGATTTTAAAATTCCAGGTTTCCCATGACCGTAGAAACGCTGTGAGTAGAGCACAGGCAAAGGGCCCAGGATTAAGGCTAAGGCCTCCTGCACACTGCCTGCGTGGCGTGTCCGTTTTTATTTCGGCTCCCATGTTAACAGGTTAGAGCTTGCACACTGCCTGCGTGACACGCACATCTCTGGCGCGGCTCGAGCCGCAACTGACACGCTCACGCCACACAGGCAGTCTGCAGGCGCCCTAATGGTTATCCCTTTTGCAGACAAGAAGCAAACATTATGTGAATCCTGACATCTGCTTGTCAATCATCCCGTCAGTGTCTCTGCCTCAACCTCAACTTTTCTTCACAGCTGCCCTGCATTGAGGAAACAGTTTTTGCCAGTAAAGCTGAGCAGCTGCTTTATTTACTTTTAGTTCAGTTACATATTCTCTACATTTTCCAGAATGCCTCTCAACAACCACCAGAGAAGGTCTGTAAACTATTTGCATTCAATCAAAGGTGAGTATGGGCAGGGTGCTATTTGCCGGGGGTGATGCGTGGGATTTCCCCCTTTCTGGTCTATATATCCCTGCCTCTGCTGAATTATTTTATCCCAGGTGGTGCCAAAATGTACCCTTCCCCCGTCAAAGTGATCAACGCTACTTCACCAATAGACCATTATATACCTAAAATGGAAGTATTTTAAACTAAGTAAAGTGCTGTAACGGTCTACAGTGCCATAGAACGATAAAATCAGAGCGGCAGTTGCTGGTTGTATTTAGCTGCTACAGAGCTACCAGCGGCAGTTGTTTAGCCGCCAATAGGTGACTGTGAGCCGGCTACAGGCGCCGCCAGATGACGATACTCTCAGGGGTCGTGGTGGTGGAGTTTAGGCAGAAAATGTGAGCGCCATGCGACGATGACAGTTAAGTTTAGGCACCAAAACGACTGGTTAGGGAAAAGATCATGGTTTGGATTCAAACAATCCCGAGGAACGAACGAGCGTTCCCTGGGTGAAGGTATTTTGTTTTTGCCGCGAAGCGAACGCCGCTCTCCGTCTTCAAAGAGCTGTGATTTATGTTGACACCACGTTGTGCTATTTCATTTTCAGATTATCTTCCATTGAATTTTCAAGTTCATAAATACGTATTTTGGCATGGCTGGCTGAGTAGTACTACAGTATATCCATGGTATTGAAAGGGGGGGATTTCATTCTTGCGTGTTTTGTTTTGCATGATCAAAAACCATCCACCCTCTTTGCTTTTTGCACAAATCACACCCTGGGTATGGGTATGTCAAAGTAACTAGCTAGACCTTGCCCAATGGCCTAAATTATGTACAACAACATCACCACTTTCAAGCGACTTCGTTTTTACTGTTGCTTCATTGCTGTGCTTTTCGCTACTATGCAGTGACACTGAGGCGGCGCCATACATGTTCATCCTCTCAAGTCCACAAAAATAGACACTTTGTACCGTCATCTAATGTGTGTACAGGAGGGGACGCTCTCAGACAGTTTTTATCAGTAACACTTACTTACTATAGAGCACAATGTGAGAGCAGTTGTTAATTGGAAGTAATAGGTCTAATTGATGTGAGAATATACAGCATTTCTCTATCTCTGTTCTTTCTCTTGCCTATCCACTAACTCTCTGTACGTGTACTGTATGGCCCACTTCGCAAATTGCGAGAGGTGCTCTTTTCTCCTTCCGGGAATCCTCGCCGCGCTCATCCAAATGTCCTACACTCCTATCAACACTTTCACTCCAGCTTGTCAATCTCAACCTTCTCAAGTCTTCCCGGTCCACATTTAATATATTAAATGAACGAGGGAGGGAGGCCGAGGTAATGTAAGTAATACGATGTGAGGAGCAATGTTCGCAAGCAGCCATGGCATGTACAGCACTGTTTGAATAATGTAATACTTCAAGTTTGATAATGTATGGCTATAGATAGGTCTCCACTGCAGCCAAGTATTGATTGGGTTAAGCACATCTACAGTACAGCAAACGGCGCAGGTTCATATCAATCTTTGCACAGCAAGCTGTACCTCAGTAACCAGATACCTTGTCTGATTACAGAGACCTCAGGGCCACTGAAGCTGTTAATGACATTTATTGGTAAATCCAATTCCTGGGCCAATTTAGGAAGGTGTGGTTTAATACTACAGACAGTGTGAATCTGTGTGTGTGTGGATGTGTATATGTGTCAGAGTGCAAGCAGATTCATGTGTATTGTAACCCCCCCCTTCTCTGGGTATACTAATGAAGAGACGGCCACTCCAGACGTGCAGCGCGTGCCCTACAACACCTTCCACAGATTCAAGGGAGAATTTCGATATTAATGATTTATGCTGTATTTGCATACAAACCTAATGCAAACCCACTCCAGATAATCACATTTTGCCAGCTCTGAATTGAGTTTTGCGGCTGTCTTTGCTACCCCCACCTCCCCCGCCCACCAAATAACAGTGGAATGTGGGTGACCCCCCAACACAAGGGGTTTACAAGTGGACTCACCAAGAGGGAATGTAATAGTGCATTTTACTATGAAACAAGAGGGTCTATTTTCTCATCCAGGCTTTAACACACACACACGTGTAGCAGAACTGGCAGCAGTCCCAGTAGCAGTGATAGTAGTAACAATGGTAGTCTCAACAACAGTGGTAGGGGTATAATGTACCCAAGTATACGGAACTTTATTACAGTTCTGAGATGACTATTTTTTTTTATTCTTCTTTATAGTCCAGGGACAAATGTATCTTTACAGCGCTACATTTATTTGGCCGCAGTTGTGGCTATTTCAATTTTCCATTTGATAAAATATGAAGAAACTACTCAACAGAATAAAATAAGTACTTTAAAATAGCTCCACTTGTGCCAGTATTAAAATACTGCTTCCTCATGAATGCATTAGTATCCATAAAGTCAAATAAATATTATGATATAATTAGGGCTGTCAAAATGAACACGATAGTAACGCAAATTCCTTTAAAGGAATGTTTTTTTTTGAGAAAAATATCCCTTTTAAAGTACATTATTAAAGTGAACAGATACAAAATATGCGATTAATTTGCAATTCTATCACGAGTTAACTATGGACAACCATGCGATTAATCACGATTAAATATTTGAATCGATTGACAGCCCTAAATAATATGATATATTATAATATAATATACTATAATATAATATAATATGGGTCAGGAACCATTCTTCTGCATAATTCTTACTTACTGCATATCTTTAATACTTGCTGATAATAAATCAATAATTTTACTTGCAAAAAAATTAAATGTATGACTTTCCTTTCTGACTTTGTGGCTTTGATAGTTTTACTTAAATAAAAGATCAGAAAATGTCTTTTACCACTGAGCAATAGTAATAGTCTTTGTACTACGAGTGGTAGTAATTTTAAGTAATTGTAATAGAAGAAGTAATGTGAGAAATAGCAAACTGAGGGTTAATAATACTCATAACAACCGCTGTGGTATTAGAAGCACTTGCAGTTGTAGCAGTCACACGGAAAGTATAGTAATACTAATTGTTTGTAGAAGTAGCAATGAAAGTACTTGTGGTTGAAGTGGAGGGACTGCAATCACCAAATCAATACTAGAAACACTTGTTGCTGTGGCTTTACATGGGCTCTGCGGCATAGTCCATCGCAGGGTTAACACTGAAACACAAACCCACTCACATTCTCACACCTAAAGACAACCAAGAGCCTCCAGTTCATTTACTTGTACATATAGCTTAACTTTGTGAAGAAACCTGAACTTCCATAGGAAGCGTGTGGTGGGAATGACCCCTCATACCACTCTAGCATCTTCCTTTCAGACTATCATTCTGGTTCACAGTGATTTTAAATTGCCCTTTACTACTCCTGTATGAATACACGAAGCTGTTGAAATCTGTAAGAGAAGCTGTATGAGCTTTATCAAACTAAGTCATACAAACTGTTCCGTCTCAAGAGTTACACTTGCACTCATTGATTGTTCATGTATTGTCCAAGTCTCTGTATTGTTGTTTTTAGTTGTCTGTATCTCTCTAGCCCATGCTAATGTCCTGTACAAGTATTTCTGTCTTCAAGTGCCGTAACTGTGTTCTATGTTCTATGTCAGGCCCGTTTTAACTGTAACTTAATTTTACTTTTAATCATTTCCTGTATAATAAATGAAATGATGAAATGAAGTACAAAAACTCAGTCACATTCATATTCAAGCACACCACAGCACGTCTTGATTTTCCTGTAATCTTTCATATTTTGCTATGCTGTCTTTAGTGCCATCCTAGAGATCTGAATGGTAGATATCTATTGACAAGAAGCTGCATACATAATAACTGTTAATTACAGTCAGACTAGGAGAAACTAACATGTAAAAACAGAGAAAGCCTTATCTATAAAGGTCAAGGATTCCTAGTGGCAAAGGGAACTGCCGACACAAAGCTTTAGACAATAAGTAGGTCATTCTTACACAAAGGCATGTCTCGATTATATATATACAGTATATGTAATCATATATCAATCTTGGTTAAATAAATCTTGGCTGTCACGATGTTAAGCTATGCAGAGAGCCTGGCTCCATGACAACGGATAATATTTTGTCACATGGAAAGGTCAGATGAACACATTTAGCTGCATTGCTTCATTAGAAAAAAGGGGTCACTATTATAGATGATTGTATCTTCTATCTACTGTACATTTTATGAATATATGCCTGTGGACATGAGCTCTACATTTCATTGACATGCTTCTGTTATCCACAGAAAGAAACATATTTATGATTTTGGGCTACCTATTAGGCCATAGTGAAGCCAACAGTGGGGGAAAAACATGATATAATGATAAGATTAGAAACAAATGATCTGTATATAAAATCTGACAAAATGTGCAAAATGTGACATCCTAGCTAAGAGACAGCAGATAAATAAACATTGTGCATTACAAACACACTGTGTCTGGGACTATAATAAATAAATAAATAAATACATATTTTTGTTGTTTGCAAGTTTGATTCAAATATGGGCAACTGCCTACTCAGTCTAAACAAATGTCTCACTTCCGTTGTGAAGGAGTTGTCACCGATAGATCTCAGCCAACACCACCAGAGCAAGTCATTTTCCTCTTTTGTGTATTCCCTGTCTCTATACTCTGTGTTTCAAAGCTCAACACCAACTTTGGATTTTTACTTTCTTTCTACTGTATAGAGACACTTTAACAACCATCCCTAATCCGCCAAAGAGCATTGTAAAAAAAAAAAGACAGAGAAAAGAAAAAAAACAGCATTTCCTTCTTCAGTCTCAAGGAGCGGCTGTAACCTTAGCAGAATCATGAAAGTTGACAGTTCATTTTTCACAGGGTCATAGATCGACGAGTCTTATAAAGTAATGGGCTTTCGGGAGCCGGCTTTATGAGAACTAAGATAGTTAAGAGACATGTGGAGGAGATGGCACGCGGAGCTGAGGTCCTGCTCTTACTCATCCAGGGTTATTCCCTCCATGCTGTGGAGCGGGAGGGAGGCGCTGCACTTCCAGTAATATAAACGTGTAATAAAGATTAATCTGTTGCTAGTCGGCAGGCTGATAGCTTCTAAACTTGCTTGAAATAAGGCTGAAATCACTTCAGAGCCAATCTCAAGACCTTTAGTGAGTGTCTGAGATTTCTTTGTGGGTGTCAGGGAAAAGAAATGATATGTGTTTGTCTTGTGTGTTTAGTGTTTTTGTGTATGCAGTGCTGGAAAAAAATTGAATTTGTGTTTCAAACACGTGTGTAGCCATGACTTTTTATGTGTGGTTTTCTACTGGTAAATATGTCTGTGAATATATGTGTGTGTGCTTTACAGCAGTTATAGTGCCAGTAGGGGATAAAACACTCACCAGGTGCATCTGGCCTCTTCATGCCCCCTGTAGATGCTCCGCCGCCCAGGCCGTTGAATGCAGGGAGGTTGTCATTGCTGTAGGCTCGGAGGACAGATAGCATGTTCATCTGCTGCTCTAGGTGACTCTGCTGCTCAGCCTTCAAGAGTCCTTGGGGGCCTCCAGGAGACAGGAGGGCCAGGCCCTGCTGCCACTGCTTCTCCAGTGGCAAAGCTTGGTTCTTGGCTTTGGGAACCAGAGAATGTGGTGTCATGGCAGAGGAAGATGCTGCCAAACCACCTCCACCCCTTGGGGGCAGAGAATTGTCTTGGAGATGTTTGGAGTGGTTCTGGAGGTGGTCTGAAGCTGGACTTCCTTCTCTGTCTTTCTCCACGTCCATTTGCCCATCCTCATCTCTTTCTTCCTCCTCTTCACCCACTCCTCCTTCCTCTTCATCTTCTTCAGAGTGATTATGTTGCTGCTGTCTCTTGGGGGTGGTTGAGGGGGTCTCACTGGCACTGCGCCTTCCAGCTTTTGCAACCTCGTCATCCGATCCAACCTGGTCCTCTTCAATGTCTCCACGGGAGCCCTTCTCACCGATGTGGTCATCCACAGCTAAAGGTGCTCCTCCAAAGGCCTGGGTTGGTAGGTCCAGACCCTGCTCTGTTGGGGCTAAATACGCTTGAAGGCCCTGGTTGGCCCTCGGGGATCCATCATACAAGCCACCAAAGCGCCTGTAGAAGTCACTCTGGAAGGGGTTGTAGGGCTGGTCCATGTGGTTGTTCCAGCCTCCCTGGCTTTTCTCTCCATCTCTGTCTCCATCGTTGTCAAGGGCCACACCAGACATCTTAGTGTTGGAGGAGTGATTGGTGGAGGTGGTCTCTCCGTAAAGCTCCTTGCCTGTATCAGACCGCTGCTGTTGGGCCTTACCCAGGTGGTTGGCCTGGAGGTGCAGAGCCATGAGCTCCAATGAGGAGGTGGAGAAGGAGCAGAAGAGGCAGCCATGCCAAGCCACGTTATCATGGATGGTGACTGAAGAGCCGGGGAGAGATCCGGATGCAGACTCAGGCCGGACTGACACAGACAGATCAAGAGGTTCATACTGGGACCCAGGTTTACCAGGCTCGGAGTTCTTTTTTGCTTCAGCCTTATCTTCTCTTTCCTGGTCAGCCGAGACGGCCCGCTTTGCTTTGGGCTCGCCGTTGTCGTGGTAGCACTGGGCCTGGAGCTGGACTGGACTCTGGTTGTCCTTAGTATCCTTCTTCATGGAGCTGAGGACAAAGCTGTCCATGAAGGCCTGAAGAGAACCTTGAAAGTGGACTCCATTTCCCATCATGCTTTGGTAAGCCCTGCTTAGGTCGGAGAAGCTATCTGTCGCTGTTGATATCAGGGCGGACGGGGCATCGGCAGTCTTCATGTTCTCAGCTGAAGAGGCGGAGTCAAAGCGGCGGTCTCCACGCTCACGATCTCGGTCATGCGGAGACATCATGCCGGCCGTTGCCCACTGATGTGGCAGCAATGGACCCGCCCTGAAGTCTAGGTTGGGTGGCATGCTCTTGAAAACATTACGTAGGACGTCTGGTCGGGCAAAGATGCCGCCACCGGTTGCCTTCCCATGATCCTCTTTGTGGTCAGAAGAAGGGGCGTGGCAAGAGGATGGGCCTGAGGTGGTGGAGCCATTTTGACGCTCACGGTGGTGGCGCTCCAGGTGGTACTTCAGACTGGCAGACTGGGTGCCGGCATAGTCACAATGAGGGCACCGGTAGGGTTTCTCTCCTGAGAGGCCAAGAAAGAGACAGAGAAACAGAAAAGGAAAAAGACAGGAAAAACAGTGAATAATTAACCTGATTATTAGATTGACTGGATATCAAAATCTATTTATTGGAGCAGGGAATGTGGACCCCAGGGTCATGTAACCTCCCTGAACAAAGAAAATTAGGTCAAATGGGTAGAGCTCACAAAAAAGATATGCATTTCATTAACTTCTATTAAAAAAAGAGGATATTTCGCAATTGCCTCACTTTTAGTTAGCATCAAAACAAATGTTTAACTCCTGGAAAAAGATGAGGGAAGAAAAAAATAAAAAAATAAAACACAAAGTGATAATGAACAGGATTGTGCATTCAATCTACAATGTCTTTGCTCTTTCACAGACATCGGCTCTGCTTCACTCATGTGTGGGTGTGTTATTGCATGTGTGTGTGTGTGTGTGTGTGTGTGCGTGCATATGTGTGTGTGTGTGTGTGTGTGTGTGTGTGTGTGTGTTTGTGTATTGGGACGGGGGAGTAGGCATCTGAATATGGGTCGATCCAGCCCCACCAAGTGAGCCATCACTCACATCAACACCATAAAAAAACATTTCACCATATGGTGCTTTCAGTCCACTACAAGAGATAATATTTTCAGCTGACAACAAAACTGTCTCGATGTTATCTGTGTTTGCATGGGTAAGGGCTGGGGTTGAGGGTGCGGCTGGGTCTATTTGTGTGTGTGTGTGTGTGTGTGTGTGTGTGTGCATGGCTGTGCATGGATGTGCGTGTGTGCCTGCAGTGGGGTCATCATGCCACTGTTCTGGCCTTGTTTGCTGTCAGGCCTGTGCCTTGGCGATGAGAGTGCAATTTCTGGGACATTCTCTATTTGCAGTTTATCTTGAGAAGCATAAATCAGCCATGCCATAACATCTCCCCGACCACTGCCACACTGTGGAAGAAAATATGGATGATACACTGCGATGCAAAAACAAGTCAATGAGTTTAAATTACAAAAAAAAGAAGAAAAAAAGAAAAAAAGAAATGCGCAGGCTACATATGTGAACCACATGCTTGTTGCAGTGAAGCCCTATGATAAAGAACAATATGATTCACTACAGGGTACACAGATCAAAGAGATTTATATCACGGTAAAAGAGGGGTGAATCTGTTGTGTAACATTTACATATATTTATTCATGCTGCGCATCCATATTAATGAATATTCTTGATAATGGTATAACACCAGCATTATTCTGCCAGTGGTGGCAGAGGCTTCCATTGGAATGATACTTATGTTGAAATAGAACACATCCTGCTAGCAATTATAATAGGCTTGGAGTCTGAGCCAGATTTGGATTCATTAAACAATGAACAGAGAGGGGGGAAAATGCTAAGCTGGATTTTTTTTTTTTTTTATATATATACATATAAAAAGTTCCCAGAGTGGAATTTCTGTTAGAGGGATAACAGTGACGGTGTGAAAAGAGAGGGGGATTGGTGGGAAATGAAATAAAAAGGGATGGTTGTAGTTTTTTTTGTGTATGCACATTTCTATATATACAGTATGGGGCCATAAACTGTTTAGATTATACACATGGAAACCATTTTATAAAAGGAAAAAAAGGCATTGTTACGCAAGGCTGGTTTGAATGATTTAAGTCGGGCTGTGTAGTAAATCATGGATATAATTAGCAAATGGCATACTGCTCAAGTAATTTATCATTATTTAGAGGGCACCATTCCAGAAAAAGACTGCGATCTGCAGACCTACTGCAGAGTTCTCAAATAAAGGGCCACAAACACCAACTCAATACAATATTGATACAGGAGAGAAACGAATAGGGGGGTATACAAAAGAAAGAATTGAAGGTGGAAACGCTGAGGAGAGGAAAAAAGAGACTAAGAGAGACAGAAAAAAAAGAGAAAGAGAGCGTGCTGAGAGCCAGATAGCCCTGATATCTTTTATCTTACGCTAGAGTGGCTATGAAGCATAGAGTATATTTAAAATAAACCATACGAGATGAGCTTTTAACCCAATAAGTGCTTCTCCTGTGAGCTGCCGAACAGAGGCTCAGTGCTGATTCAATAAGGAAACGTCCCTGATGCAAATGATCATTCTCAATTCCTCTAACTGGACAAAATGATATTCTAGGAGCCAAATTAGACAGAAATTAGACTGATCTGATCTCCCCACCCCCCCTCCTCTGTCTTTTCTTTCCTTATAAGAGGTTGTTAATGTTCATGCGGGGAAAATAAAGATTAATGTACAATCTACATATCTAAAACGAGAATGAAAAGCACAGAAGGTTGTATGTTTGACACTCTCCTTTGATGTTTACTGAGCAAGGCAAACTGGAAATGAACACAAATGCCCTCAGAGAGCCATCAGTTTATGCCAGTTTTCCATTAAAATTAAGCATTTAAATATATCTGGAGCGAGTGAGACAGACGACAAGTGCATTTCTGCATCTACTTGTGTTTACGTACTTGTGTGTGCACCATTTGGAATGTGTGTGAACACATGTTTATGCATGCTTGTCGGGCCTGAGCCTGTGTGTATGTACGTGTGTGTGTTTGTGTCTTAGAGGGCCATTTGGACTGGCGAAGACATCTGCTCCATCATACGTCAGGGGCCTGGTGTGACATCTGGGGAATATACTGTATCCTGCCTTGCAACATTACACACAATTTACTGCTAAAGGTCATTATGTACCCGTTAATCCACTTTTAATTGATATCAGCGCAAACAGCACAACCTCCCAGCCACATGACAGATCACTGCCGCCACAAAACCAGAAAATTGCTGTTTGGGAGTTAAAAATAGACCGGTAAACTTTTTTGCTGTTGTCCGTTTTGGCTTTGTTGAACTACTTTGGACATTTGTTCCTGCCAAAAGTGAACGCTAGAAGGGTAAAATAAAAAGCATGACTGTGGTTTCCTAACACTGACTTGAAAAAAAAAAATGTAATTCATAAACATCTAAGTGGCACCTTTGTGGCAATAAATCATTCTTCTCCTGATTGCTGTACTGGGATCTGCTCCTCCATACTATGTTTATACTTCATGTTGCATGTACTGATTTCATCTGGCTTTGTGTGAATTGTGACGGCACCATAGAAACAAGTAAATATAAATACCCCAAACCTGTACAGAGGGGCAATTAAAATGGCTTAATAGATATGACATACTGTAAGATGAATTTCCATTTGGACGGAAGAATGGGGAAAAAAAAACACCAATGGGATGTTTGAGAGACTGAATCACGGAAAGAAGCTGTTTTACATCTGTTTCAAGTATATCTGCTAAAGTTAGTGGTTAGCGGTGAATTGAGAATGCCCCCAATGCTGTCAGGGTTAAAGGTTCAATCGCCTCAGAGGGGAAAGTGACACCATAGATGCACTGTATAGACACTCAGGAACTTGGATGAATGAGTCCACCATATGGCAAATGTGTGGAGTATAGGAGTATAGTAGGCTACATTTGTTGGGGACTATTTTTAGCTGCGGATAAACACGATTGGTGCTCTAGTGAATATTTGCCATTACAGTGTTCATGTACTTGTACTCATTAAACTACTCCGAAACAACCGCACCGGATAGGCTACCACTTTAATGTATCACTGCATGTGATGCTAGTTAGCGTTACACTTGGCAGTGAGTAACGTTAACCTATTGTAGCTAACAGCTAGCTTAAACATGGTTAAAAACGGTCTAATGTGTGGCTGTATTTCACTGGCAAGGATTCCAACAGTCTGTAGCTAAAGACACAAAGTAGCTTAGTGCTGAAACTATCCCCCCTAACCCTTCCTTCATTTTTTTCTAATCTTAACTAGTCTTTTTGGTGCCTAAACTTAACTGTCTTTGTCACATTTTGTCAGATAAACTGACCTGCAATGGCCGCGGAAATGACCTAACCTCGCGGTGCTCTTTACCCTTCTTGCAGTAACGTTTTCTCTGCTAAATTTAACTGGATAGTCCACTAAACGCGAAGGGGTGAGAGAATTTTGTTCAGGGGGAAATTTTTTGGCACAACACCGGTCCAGGACATGCAAGAGTCTGTAGCTAAAGACACAGCGTAGCTGCTAGCTGGCAGCTTCACTTTTTCAGACTTTGGAGAAACAACAGAACTGTTAAATCCTCATGCTTTTCTGAAGTCACCGGTGTGGCAACACTTTGTCTTCCCCGTGAGTTATGTGAACAACAACGGGCACCATTGGGTGGCCACCGACGGAACTTCATGGTGCATTCAGGTACACCTCGAAAAGTAATAATGCATTCATGTGCAAATTATGCATGTTTTCAAAGCAAGTGTTACTTTAATTGTATTATTAAGTACTGGTACTCTGTATCGGCAAGTACCCAAATGTAAGTAGCCTACTTTTTTTCTGAAAAAAGTGGTATCTGTGCATCCCTAATTATATATATCTATCCATTATATTACAGTGTCTGTTAAGTGTGTCTCTAGTCTTTGGAAAGCCCACAGAGGAGTAAGATATATCATGCTATAATACAATAAATTTAGCATTGTCATTGTGTTGAAGATGCTATATGGTGGAGACAGGGAATGCAGAAGAAAAACAGAAAAAAGTGAGCACTTAGAAAAATGTATTAGGATGGAGATACTGGAAAGAAAGAAGAGAAAAATGGAGGGAGGAGTGAGAGAAATGGAGAGGGAGATCACAGGTCCCTCTTGATTCATCCTGATTACAAGGGTAGGTTAAGGTTAAGTGACATGGCCAAGTCCTGCCTCTGCTCTTTCTCTCTCTCTCCCCCCCCTCTTTGTCTCTCTCTCTCCCCTCGTTTAAAGGTGAGCGGGGACTCTTATTGGTTATGCGGCGCTGCCTGAAGTTATGTGTGACTATTGTCAAGAGCGAGGACCTTTTTATTTTTTACACACAGCTGCTTACTGCTAAATAGTGCCTTGTCCAGAAGGGGACAATCTGGGCCTCTAATTGCTGTCACTGAAGCCTAGATTCATTATGTGACTTTCCCATTAAAATGTGAGCATTAATTTGTATAATGAAATATCACCCTCTGCAGTGTGTTCATTAGCTGTGGCCCCACACTGTAGCGCCACAGCCGCACAATGTTAGCTACCTAGAAAACTGTGGTTAATTTTGCTAATGGATATTTTCCCACTCACTGTTCAAGAGGAAATTAATACTGTAACATTAGCTCTTTAACTTTTGGAGAAATTTAAATTCACTTCATTCCTTTCAAGCTGGTGCGAGCCGCTCATTAATCTCGGCGTTGCGTTTGCACAATGCCGTCTCGACCGGCTCGGTAAGCAACTCCATTGTGTCCCTCACGTTGCATTAGGATGAAGGGGATGCTTCGCCGTCATCTGTGAATTTCTCAGGCGTTGTCACAGGAGCACAGAGAGGATCTTTAACCGCTGTAAAAAGCCATGTTGCGGATGTAATCAGGATGTCACAGTGGGGCTGGTGTGATTAGGTTATAGCAATGATTTAAAGGCCACATATTGGGGATGCATCAAGCTGTTTTTTTCTCCAGACCACGCTAAAGCTGTGCTTAGATAGGCGCACGGCCAGAGACACATTCCTATCCAAAATGACAACATCCTTACTAACTTTTCGCACTTTTGCTCCAAGATGAAGCATTTTTTATTTGATTTGTTTGTATTTCTGAGATTTGAATGGACAAATGTCAAATGTACTGTGTGGATGAAATTACATAGACCCACTTGTCTGTGTGTGTTTTGCCAAATGAGTAAACGCCAGGCCTAGGTCGAGGCCTCCGCTTCCTCCATGATGAAATATGGCCCTCATGGGTGTCCTTACTGTAGTACTCAAAGCAGACATAACTCAGGTCTTTCACTACAAGATAACAGATGCCCCTGAAAACCAGCTACTGGAGGGAAGCTGGGGGATGGCCCGGCTGTGACCTGGATGTGCTATTTCCTAATTATGTGAATATACACCAGACGTGTTACTGTAGCATGTAACGCTTTAAAAGCTATTCCTCTAATTCCTTTCCAGATCTGAGGTACACTGCGTTCCTCGTATTATTAAGGCAAGCAAAAGGGGGGCTACAGTACGGGTGGTCTCTTTTTCTGCCTTTTAAGTGCATGGACATAGGAGGGGGAAAAAAGGCAAGTGAGACAGAGAAGGAGAATAAGAAGAAAAGCAAGGATTGATTTTTCAGCGTTTTAGCCTCTGGTTCTCTGCTGGCACTCGAGGATTACTTCGATGTGAAGTGAAGAAACTAAGAAAAAGGTCAGGACGGTTGGACTCAGCTTTTCAAGAACATCAAGAGCAATGGAGGGGTGTACATTTTTGATTGATAGGGGAATTACTCTAAATCATTGGATCATTTCTTTTTTGTAGTTGTGGTCACAAAATAGTGCTCTATTCTATAATCTTTAGCTTTTTTTTAGAAAAACACAGTTGTATTCTTGTTTTTTTTCTGAACAGACCATGTGTTTATTTGACTTAGTTATATATGACATCACTCCAGTGGTGGAATGTAACTAAGTACATTTACTCAAGTACTGTACTTAAGTGCAAATGTGAGGTACTTGTACTTTACTTGAGTCTTTTCTTTTCATGCCACTTTCTACTTCTACTCTGCTACATTTCAGAGAGAAATATTGTACTTTTTACTCCACTACATTCATCTGTTACAGCTTTAGTTACAAGTTACTTTTTAGGTTAGGATTTTTGCACACAAAACACATGTAGTTTATAAAATCTGATGTTTTATTATAAATTAAACTACAATGTAACGGCCTACAAGTCCAGCTGAAAAGATTAGACCATTAAACATACAACTGTTTGGATCCTTTAGACTTTCTAAAATGGGAGGATTTTTCTGCATTGGGTACTTTTACTTTGAATACTTGAAGTACATTGTCCTGATGATACTTACATTACTTAAGTAACATTTTCAATGCAAGACTCTTACTTGTAACAGAGTATTTTTACAGTGTGGTATTAGTACTTTGGATCTGAATACTTCTTCCACCGCTGCATCACTCACTGTGATATGAGTGCACGACAAAAAACAGAAACCTTTGAGAAACCTCTCAAAGAAGAAATATGTTTTTTGCAATTAATAAAGCCTTTTCCTTTTATGCTACAGATATTCAGCGTCACTCTCATCCAAGTGATCTGTGTAACCTGTAGGCGAGGATCTTATTATTAGGGCTGCACAATTAATTGCAATTTTTTCAAAATCGCAATATGGACTAGTGCAATATCCAAATCGCAAGGGGGGCGCAATATTTGTTAAAGGCAAAATATGTGTCTAACCATTCTGAATGATGTATTGTGGGGCTGCAGAGACATCCCAGCCTACAAATCCTATCCTACAGACTAAAGGAAAACACCTTTGTTTGGTACAGATTCTTGCAAAAAAATCACACTACATGACTATAGTACATTCTTATTTTTGTTTCAATGAAAACGAGAATGATGATTCAAAAAAATTGATCATTCCCTTCAATATCGTGAATCGTACTGCAATCGCAATATCAGTCAAAATAATTGCAATTAGACATTTTCCTCATATCGTGCAGCCCTACTTATAATGCTTTGCTCGAGGATGATTGGACTGGACAAATGGTGCTTACTGTGTTCCGTTACGGCACCTCTAACGAGGTGAAAACCCTGCACTTATCAATGGAAATTCTCTCCGCAAAAATGTGAATGTTTGATTAATCGCTTAAGTCAATTATGAAGCACAAATGCCAATCTTTGTGTTGCTTCTTCTCTCTGTTATATATGTTTTGTAAATGGCATATATACGACGGAAAGTAAGGGTGTGTTGGATGGCCACGATCTTTCCTTAACTTTAACCATATCCTGTCAGAAAAGCAAAAAACTAAAAAGAACATTAGCCAAGGTCCAATATTGACATGCTTTTCTGGTGATAGTGTTGTTAATTAACAATACATTTCATTTCAATTAATCATTCAAATCATAGATTAATGGAAAATACATATAATCTGCAGAAGAGCTGAAAAGATTATTGGATTAGTTGTCAACTATTTCATTAATCGGCAACTATTTTGAGTCATTTTTTAATGAAAAAAAAAAGTAAAAAAATGTTGATTCCAGCTTGTTAAATGTGAATATGTTCTAGTTTCTTCTCTCCTCTGTGACAGTAAACTGAATATGTCATAGTTGTGGACAAAAGACATTTGAGGACGTCATCTTGGGCTTTTAAAGACAAAACGTAGTAACGAATTGATTAATTGAGAAAATAATCAACAGATTAATCCACAATGAAAATACTCGTTAGTTTCAGTCCTAATCTGTACTAACTATTCTCCAGCAATAAGATGGCAAAGTGTCCAAATATCACAATTCACCTAGCCTAGAAATCTAGACGCACCCCAGCGGCAGCAAATGTAATTTGCCAGGGGGTCTAGCAACTCTCCGTTGGCTTGCGAGCTGGAAAAGCCAAACTCTCGCTGGGCCAATCACATTGTGTATAGAGTCGGTGGGCGGGCCTATGGCTGCTGCTGCTGCTGTCTTTCGAATCGGCTTTGGCCGCGACTCTGGAAGACTTGGAGTTAAGCTTTTCTTTGAGAAAACTAGCGTTGCTCTGGTTGGTTGTAGCTCTATCCTGTTGCATGCAGAGGGAATTTGAAAGACAACCGTTTATCCCACCCCTCGGATTGAGCCCTGCCAATGGTGAGTTCCCAGACCCAACATCTTGATGTGGGTCTGGCTTGTCAGGCTACAATTCACCCTTTCCAGATTGGAAACACTACCATGTGAGAAAAATTAAATCCGCAGAAAAACGGATACTGTCCTGGCAAAAAAAATACCAGTACCTTTTCGGTTAACCTTCCTGTTGTCTTCGGGTCAAATCTGACCCGTTTTCAAAGTTTCTATATCAGAACATTTGGGTTTCTTTCAAGCAAATTGCCCAAATATAACACAGAAGGTTCCATGAAACGCTCTTCACAAGTCAAATTTAGGGATCAGTTCACTACTTTTATTGAATTTGGGTTTTTTTTATTTAATTTGATAGCATTATTCTGACTTAAATTTGACAGTCTGTGATTATCCATTAACACCCTCTGATCTTAAATATTAGTCAAAATATTTCATACTTTCTGCTTTTTTTAACTCAAAAGTTAGATATAATTTCATATAGGCTACAAGAGGTTTATTGACCATAATTTACAAAGATGAGTGTAAAAATAGTGGGAATAAATTGTTGTCTGTGTATACTGTTGGTAGTGGGAAAAAAAGCGCAGAAAATGTTTAAAAATGCTACAAAAACATCGAAAAGGCAATAATGTTTAAAGCAAAATAAGTGACAAAACAAGTGTTAATTTTCAATTTTGAGCCGGAAGGACAACACAAGGGTTAAGTTTACGGACATTTCTTTTAATCCAAGAAGGGAAAAAATCCGTAGATTTACAGTACATCCTCTGTACCTTTAAACGGACATTTCTGTTAATCCAAAAATCTAAATACAGGAAAACACCTGTGAAAAATCATAACGGAAAATTCCCTTCAAATTCACATAGTGTATTAGCCCATATTTCTACTGGCTTTTCTAACAGTGTAACTCCCTGTGAGATGAACTGAGAGGCTGCGGCGGGGCCCAGCAGCCAGGAGCGGGCGTCCTTGTTGTAAGGTGACCTGTGCATGGTCTAATTGTGACTTTAGCCTGGATAGTCAGTGGGGCGTTTGTACCTTGCAGAGGGTTAGAACTCTGGCTACCGTTCACAGTCCACATCATTACTCTGACTGCAGCCTTAACCTCCCAGCAACAAGCAGAAGGGCCCAGAAGCCCTGCTCGGTGCGACGTATGGGCAGAGAGAGAACGCAGCTCAGAGGGGTTAGGACGCTTGACTGGAAAATAAAGCTAAATCTATTAGGCACATCATCTCACGCATATCCCTCAACTGTGGACAGGCCGGCTTTGTTTTGGCTTCAAAGTTATTGAGAGTTAGCGAGTGTGAAATTGCCCTCGGAGTGATGTCATTGGAGGACACTGAACCCTTGTTGCGTTAATTGGAGCTCAATGCAACGAGTATGAAAAAAAACAGAATAATAATGGCCTTAAGCCTCGATGAGGGACACTGTTAGGAAACGCATGTTCCTAGCCGTGAGTAGTAGTCATTTATTTGTATTTATGTCGATTTGAATAACATGCATTACAATCGAACATCTGATAAGACCGCACGGAAAAATATCTCCGGGATTACATCTCATGGACTAAACAGGATTATGATTTAGGTGAGAACTACAGCGCATGGTATGATGAACTGGGATCATTGGGGTTTTTTAGGGTCCTGCTTGTTTTCATGGCATTGTCATACTGCAATTTGGAAAGTGTGACCATCTATGCATTTCATTTTGATGGAGGCAGTTTGTACTGTAAGAAGGTGTCTCTTTCTTTCTTCATTTTTTAATTTAATATCTAGAAATGTATCTTATTCTTTTTTTCATCTGGGCCTTGGAACAATTCCAGATAAAGGGCTTCCCAGAGACAAGTAATGTAGTATCAATTACAAAACCAATACGCAATCAATTCACCTGCATCACATCCATCATATTTTAGAGGCAGATTGACTCCAATACCTGATTAGGCCAATATTCATAAACCAATATGTCAGTGTAACCCCAGAAGGGAATGTCAGTATATGTAGGCAAGTAAATGTTGCATGAAGTACAATAAATGTTTCATCGCTGGAGAAATGCACTCAATGCCTGCACTTGGCTGAAGGAGGGGTTAGTTTTATTTTATTTATTTTTTTAAATATATACTGACCTGTGTGTATCCGCAGATGGACTTTGAGATGATGGGAGGTGCGGAAGGTCTTGCCACAGTAGGGACAATCCTTGGAGGACGAGCCCACGCTGCGTTCCCGATGCTGGGACAGAGACGGTTGGATGCTCCCCGCTGCCTTCCCCAAGTCCTCCCCAACATCTGGAGCACGCACACAGAGACGAGACAAGGAGGGAGAGACAAATGGAAAGGTGTGTTGAGTGCCACTTCAAACCAGCCCTCCACACATCACAACACGTTGTTGGTTTTTTTCCTTCTTCTTCTTTCCCCCTCTGTGTGTCAGTCATTGTCCCTCGTTTCCCTTTGCGCGAATGTGCGAAAGGCACACAAAGTCGAGCGCATCAAACGGGCTCACGGGCCGTGCTATTTTTCCCCTCCGTGACAGAACGCTGACAGCTCATAAGCTTTTCAGTTTCTTTAGAAACACCATAGTCCTGAGATACACCCAGCCCCCCCCCCCCCCCCAGCCCCCAACTCAACTCAAACACACACACCCTCGACACCACCACCTGCGCCACCACCGCCTCCTCTCCGTTCTCCTTCCGTTTTTCTTTTTTTATCCCTGCTATCATCATCATTCCTATTAAGCATATGCCGGATCGCAGTGAAAATTAACAATGCAAAATAAGACAGAAAGAAAGTAAGGGGGGGGGGGGAGAAGCAAAGTGAGGGAGATTTGGCTGTGTCAGCATCGTAGGATCTCCTCGCATCTCTTCGCCGCGACCTGATTTTGACAGGTAGCTGTCAGAGATATGATAGGGTGATAACGGTTTTGACCCAGCCCTCCGCCACCCACCCCCTCCCCCTCCCTCCGTGCCACAAAAAAAAAAAAAACGATGATGCGCAGTTTAGTGCAACAACAGTCTGTTATCAACACAATCACCCCTCCGAATATGAATTTTCGAAGATGAGTGACGACAACCTGGGAATGTGTTGACAGCAGCATAATCGGAGGTGAGGGTGCCATCATCAGATTGTGCACAGTGGCCGCGTTGTTGGGATTGGTTAGGAGTCTGTGATGTGCTGACATAAGTTTTAAAAAAAAAAAAAAAAAAAAAGGAAAAAAACTTGAAAGAAACAAAAAGGAGTACACAACAGATGCTCGAAACGTCTAGTATCTTGAAGCTGTTAAATTAAAAATATCTGTACCAGTTCAAATAGCGTTTGGTTTGATTTGTTGAGGCTCAACATCAAGCCGCACAGCGCAGAACTGTCACGACAGATTTACGGATTTCACAGCAAGGTCAAAATTCATAGGAGAATATTTCTTTATTTTTTATTGTGGTGCTTTATTTCATTATTTTTTTATGCACGCTGCCGTATGCGATTCGACATTTATTCATCTGGAATGTGTAGGGAAAGTTAGTGGCCAGTGCAGGGAGTCAGGAACTTTGTGCTCATGAGCAGCGGTGATCCAGAATAAAATATCAGCTGAATTTAGAGGACTGTTTTGCTGCTTGGGGTGGAGATGTGCAAGGGCGTAGGTTTTGTTTCAACATTGGCGGGGGGGGGGGGACACATTATATCCTGGGGGTCGTCCCTCTTAAAATGTTGAGCGTCAAACAATAATGCCGTTTTTCCATTACATGTTACCTGCTCGACGGGAGCGTGCCTAAGATTGTTTTCAAAATTAGGCCCTAAGTTCCCACAGTTCCCACATTTCTAAGATTTATTTTCCAAAATTAGGCCCTATGTTCCCACATTTCCTTTTTCATAAATTTGTATCAGATTTTATTCCTCTTTCTCCCTATTTGGTAGCCAATTACACCCAACCTATTATCCAGTAGCAATGGACAACAGATGTAGCATTTAGCTTAATCTGGTGCGCCCATCTCTTTGTTAATGGCAAACATTTAATGTAAGTGAACATTGTCCTTTTAAATAAACAAACTAAACTAAGTAGCACAGATGCCTCGCATTGACTAGCTTTGGATCAGATTAACCCACAAGACCTAATTTTGAAAATCTCCTAGAAATGTGGGAACATAGGGCCTAATTTTAAGAAAAATCTTAGAAATGTGGGAACATAGGGCTGTGGGAACATAGGGCTGAACCCTGCTCGACTCGCCTCGACTCTACTCGCCGTTTCATGAGGCGGTACTAAATCTGCAATGGAAAATGGAGGATGGGGCACCGCGGCCGAGTCGAGTCAAGCTAGTACTAGCAGTGGGTAAGCGCCATAAATGTCCTGCATTCTGGTGAATTTATGGTGCAAATGTCTTTATTCATGTAAAGAAAATAATTATTCACCTGTATTGTTCAAAACATTCGGCATATTTAAATCATCACGTGTTTCGGGATGTTTTTTTTTAGGAATCATGTACAGCTCAGAGAATGAGACCTTGTTAAAGCCAGAAGCTCCGAAGTTTAAATCTACGTAAATAAGTCTTTTATTTTTCACGCTTGTGTTGTGTTCTTTAACCCCCCCCGATGTAGCACACAGGTAGACACAGTTCTTGTTTTCCGTACGTTTTGAGCCCCCTGAACGGTTATTTTGACCTCTTTTTGGGGAGTGGGTTGTCTTTCATATTTTTTGAGGTGGACAAATCTACATCTTCTAAATATTGACAGGGACATATCCCCCTCTTCATTTTTGGGCGACAATACAGATTAGCGCCGCCTGCTGTCATGGAGACGTATTACGTCTCGTCGCTTTGGTGTGTTCCGAGGCACTTTTTCGACCAACTCGGGGAGACTGATCAGTCCAACTGCCTTTTCTGCCGACGTTTGGCCGTCGGCTCTGTGTGTCTTGGCCTGAAGACGACGTTGGGGGCTAAAAACACCAAACACCATTCCGTGTGGCCCTGCCCATGAGCAGCAGTGACACTGAGGTTAAAGAAAAGAAAGGTCCAGACAAAACCAGTCCGAGTCTGTGGCCTGGCCTCCCATGGAAAAAAAAAAGAAAGGAAAAAAAAGAAAATAGCATGTCAGTACGTGCGTGACCCAAAGAAGCACAAATACAGTTCAAAATGTTATTTATTTTTTAATCTGGCACATGATTTGGTATGTGGGCAAGGAGGAGGGGAAGGGAGCCCAAAAGAAATCAGAAAGAATCCAAATCGAGCAACCCGCTAAGGCAACCGTGCCAGCACAATAAGGAACATTTTTTTTTTTTTTTTTTTTTAACATTAGCCTAATCTTTTCTTTTTTGTCGCTTTCTCCACCACCATTCCACCCCTCCTCTGTCAGGGGGGGGGAGTCAAATAAGGTTTACAGAATGGAAAGACCCGAGTCAGCAAGTCCTCTTCCACACTAACACTAAACACACAACTCCATTCAGCAACACTGCTATCAGGCTGAAGGCTATTTATCACAACTGAAAGTGAAAGGCGACCTAAATGTAAGTCTGTGACAATACGCAGATACTAAATACCAGCTGCTTCTACTTGGGCTTGGCAACAGTGCGGTTTAATTCTGTGTACTAGCGAGGGGAAAGAAGCCGGGAGACAGTTAGTTCTTTTTTTTTTTTAAAGCAGATGTTAAACTGTGGATCTCGGTTTAAAATGATCTTGCTTTCCACATCAATTTTAAACAACATGTGACATTACACAGAGATTGGGAGATGAGTGGAAAAAAAAGAGGAGTGGAGGAAGACAAAAACAAGTCCGATACAGAGGAGGCATTCAACAAGGTTGCCCATTATTTCCACTTGTGTAGCGGACTGAGGGCTGGCCCTCCCGAAATTCAATTAAATGACAAGTAATAAAATTTGTTGGGTTGTTAAAATGGAAAATTGAAAACAGCACTGTCTTTCATTCAATCTACCTACTGAATACCCACTTAAAAATGGCAACATTTTCAAGGAAATTCTGTACATCATGACAAATATTGTGACCTTCATGATACATTTTCATGCAGTTTACACCAAACACAAATTGTATGTATATTATCGCAGGTGAAAATATAATTTCCTGCATAATTTCAGTACATGTGGCCCCCACAGTATCCTTTTGCATTTTTAATTTGAATGCATTTAAACGACGGCCTGTGTGGACAGAAAAGAAATAAATAAAAGTGACTACAATTCCCCCCGGTGCTTGGTCCAGGACTGCACCATACTGTAGCCATAGTCGCCTCCTCATAAACATATTTCGAGCGGTCTACTGTACAGATCCCCTTTTGGCAAAGATTCCCCAAATCGTGTAGCAGACAGTAGCCCACCTGCCCACCCCAGATGGGGCTAAAATTAAAAAATCCAAAACACAGATTAGAAGCAGGACAAACACCACACCACAGTTCCAAACACACGCATGCTCGCGCATGCACGCACACACACACGCACGCACACACACACGCACGCACGCACACACACACACACACACACACACACACAAGCTCAACAAGCTCGGCATGTCTGTCTCTCTCTGTCATGCACATTCACACACAGAGACGCGTCCTTGTGTGTCAGGGTTAATAGTGCTCCTGTAAGAGGAAGACACATTACTGAGAGGATGAGAGTGTGCTCTCCTGGCGTATAACAGCCCTTCAATAATAAATGGGCTTTACACATTCACCCCCCCACACACACACACACACACACACACACACACACACACACACACACACACTACAAAGAAAGGTAAAACAGAACTTTGGGTGTGCTTCCTCACTCTTCATGCCAGTGTGTAATGTGAGTGGGTGCGCTAGAGGTACGCACACATGCAGTGGTGGAAGTATCCAGATCCTTTTACTTAAGTAAAAGTACAGTAAGTACCATCAGGAAAATGTACTTAAAGTATTAAAAGTAAAAAGTACTCAATGCGGACAAATCCTCACGTTTTAGAAACGATCAAAACAGTTCCGTCAATCAATGTAAACTTAAACTGAAAAAGAAAACCCGACACTTTAAAATATGGTCAGTACGCACAGTACAATATACATACAACACATACATAAAACACTGGCAACTCATAACCAACAATAAAAATAGTATCTAAAGTGCAATATTTGCAGCGATAAAAGAGAAGTTAAAGTGCCAACTAAGTGTTTAATGGTCTAATCAACTCAGCTGGACTTGTAGGCCGTTATATTGTTGGGTAGTTTAATTTCTAATAAAACATCGTATTTCATAAACTACATGTGTGTTGTGTGCAGATATCCTAATCTGTGAAGTAACTGAAGCTGTCAGATGAATGTAGTGGAGTAGAAAGTACAATATATTTCTCTCTGAAATGTAGCGGAGTTGAAGGAGAATGCGGAATGAAAAGAAGAGACACAAGTACAAGTACAAGTACCTCAACATTTGTGCTTAAGTGCAGTACTTGAGTAAATGTACTCAGTTACATTCCACCTGCGCACACGTGTGCGGACCCACGTCATTCCCTGGCAGCCCGGTAAGCCGGCTGTCCTGCACGCTTGTCTTTAATCAGTCGACTGATCCGCAGCTTTTTAATGCGACTGTTCCAATTACTGTAAAAGTCATACTGCGCCATATAACCGCAAATATTGACACTTTATTGCACAACGCATTTTATGACATTTTGAAGGTCACCCTGTATATTAGGCATCATGGTACACAGCTGGGGGTGTGATGTTGGGGGGGGGACTCTCAATCGCTTGTTGACACCCGGCCGTAACTATCCTCCGAGTATTGATTCTCCTTTCCACATCATCCATCTTTTTTTTTTTATGCAAAGACGATTCTCTGTTGGAGACGTAAGATTAAAGTGATTGTCACAGGTGAGACTTTGGCTTTTTTTTATAGAGCAGCCTGTAAAGGCCAGCTGCTATTACTCCCTTCACTTTGCTCACGCTGTTATGCAATTAGGAAGGCCTGACATTTCCGTTCAGAATCTTTGAATTTCACCGTTTACATGTCGCCGAATTGCTAGAATTGCACGAAATGTGCATTCAAAAAGGGGAGAAAAAAAAATGGCACCAGGCCATCATTTAGCACGCTAAAAAGCATACTAATAAAGATTGTACAGGGTGAGAAGGTTTCCGGGTCAATAAAATCCTGGCTGTATAGCTGCATCAAACTGAAGAGTTTTTTTTACGAAAAAACATACTGAAATGTAAACGAATTACAGTACAATCATTACACGTTTCAAGTGCATTTTTTCTGTAACTGTTGCAGAGGAGAATCTATAATTATATGACGGGGGGTGAGAAAAAAAAACGATGTCTATAATTATTTGACATTTAATTAAAGATCAGTATTACCAAGCCAATGCTTCTCTCTCGTCTAAATTGTGTTGCGAGTGTCAAAGGCTGCTGGCTGTGTTGACATGTTTTCCTTCAGCTAAAACCAGCCATTAATCCCCACAAAAGATCATCATTTATATCAATTATTTAAAAAAAAAAAACATTTTAATTAAACGTTCCAGCCACTACTGCTCCTTTTTTTTCCTCCCCAAATTCTCCCGTCAAACTCAAACATTCAAACACGTTCTACGAAGCCCTCACTCGCCTCTACCCCGAACGTAAAAAAAAAAACAACTCAGAACTGTGACTGTGCTAGCACAAGAATATGACAGAGAGAGGGCGGAAAAAAAAGAGAAATCCATGTATAATTCAGCTGTATCTGATCTGAGACCAGCTCCTCTCCCCTCTGCCTTTACTGGTGTCACTGCGGCGTAATGGAACATGCCAGAACAAAGGCTCTGAGATCAGATTGGAGCAGAGTTGAGCAGGCCATCTGGGAGGCAGGCTGAGTATCAGTCACTCTGCCTGCTGTCTGCTGCACTCACACTCCCCTCTGACTAACTGTGTGCGAGAGTGCAACTGTATATGTGTGTGTGTGTGTGTGAGACACCTCACTCCCATCCGACAGCACGTCACCAGGATCTTGCAACGATGCGTCGCCACCACGGGGATACGCCACCAGGGCTACCTCCACAACTGACTGACAAATATATAAATTGATAAGGATATTTATATGTGTGTGTGTGTGTGTGTGTGTGTGTGTGTGTGTGTGTGTACCCCTGGGATAGGGCATGCTGCCTACTCCTTTACAGCGACCACACCCAGTTCCCATTAACGGAGAAAAAAATAAATAAAAAAAGCAACAATAATCATCAACAACAACAGCAAAAAAATAAAAAATAAAACAGCAAAGCCAATGACTGTGTGCGTGCATATATATGGTGTCGGGGGGGAGGGGGGGGTTGCCAGTTCCTTAATGGTCTTCTTTCAATCACACTTTGCACTCTAAACGTTCTGCGGTTTTGATTAGTATGATATCACTTTCAGGAAATAAAACTAGGGAAGTGTGTGTGTGTGTGTGTGTGTGTGTGTGTGTGTGTGTGTGTGTGTGGGGAGCACACATCAGTCATAAAAACACAAGATGTTTTTTTTTTTTTTTTTTTTTTTGCTTTCTCGCTCGGCCATTATTCTAATGCGTCACGTGGCTGCCGTCGAAAGCCCGCCGTGGCCTCTCCCCCGTAGCCAAATAACTGATTGGGGGGCGGAGGAAGAGGGGTGAGCATGTGTGTGTGTGTGTCTTTCTGGATGTGTGTGTGTGTGTGTGTGTGTGTGTGTGTGTGTGTGGGGTGATTGACGGAAACAGTTTGAAAAGGGGAAAGATATTAAGAGAGATTGGGTGAGAGGTAGGGAGGGAGGGAGGGAGGGGGGGGTGGGGGGGGGAGAAAGAGTAAAATGTGATGACATCATTTGAAAGGCATTAGGCTTTTAAAAATGCGCCCGGGGGGACTTGATTTCCTTACACCAGAGCAACACAACACCATCCGGCCTGATGCTCGCTTGTTCTCTCTCTCTCTCTCTCTCTCTCTCTCTCTCTCTCATACACATACACACACACACACACACACACACACACACACACACACACACACGGGAGAGAGACTCCCTCTCTCTCTCTCTCTCTCCCTCCCTCTCTCTCTCTCTCTCTCTCTCTCTCTCTCTCTCTCTCATACACACACACACACACACACACACACACACACACACACACACACACACACACATGTCCTAACACCCCCTTCCCCTCTCGTTCTTTTTTTCTGATTTGGACCACTGCCATCTTTGTGAGCGTCTGGTTCATGCAAGTTAATCAATTTGAGGTTTAGTTACACTGCTGATGCTAGCATTCCAGCCACCGCTAGAACGCAATCTGAACTCGCAGAATTTATTAACCAAACACCAATTATCATTAAACACCACTGCATTATCCCCCTTCCTTTTACTACCTGACAAGGACTACTTAATGAAATTTTAGATTAAAGTTATTTGGTGCATGATTTATGGGGTCGAGAAAAAAAGTCCGAATGCGGGGCCCTCTCTCAGTGCAGATGCTTTTTTGTTTTGATCCCAAAAAATTCGAAGGCAGTACACCAGAGATCTGAGGAATCTCGAAGGTATTACAACAACCAGGTCTACAGACCAAAAGGAACGAGAAGAAGAAGAACAAGAAGACAGGAGGGAGGTATGTGTGTGTGTGTGTGTGTGTGTGGGGGGGGGGGAGCTCCAAATTATACACAGCATCCTCACCTCAGACTTGATGTTTTTACTACTGACCCTATCGAGCAACATAAATAACACCAAAGACAAATTCAATTGTAAGGATTTAAAAAAAAAACACAAATATGAATAAAAAAATAAAGGAACTGCAAGTTGTTGTTTACCCGCTCAATGTTTGTGAGATGAAAACAGCGGCAGAATGCGTTACATATAAGGCGGCGGGGTAAACAGGGGCACCAGATGTTCTTTGATGTTAATAATGGCATTTATTATTAATATTAATTAGATCGCATTCAGCAATACATTTGGGCCATTTCCAAGTCAATTAAGCAAAATGGCATGCGGGAGATGTTGAAACGACATTTTAAGGCAGGTGTTCAGCGCTCCCCTATTAAAACATTTTCGCAGCTCCTGAAAAACAAGCCATTCTCAGGCGGATTTTTATTCATTTCCTCTTTTGTTTACTCTTCCTCGGTGTTCCTCTCTCCTGTCGCGGACGCCACAGTTGTGACCGTATCTGAGAAAAAAAAAAAAAAAAACCCATATTGGAGGATTGGTTCTAGATTTAGCGCGCATTATCTAATTAAAAAATGTACAGTATGTGCTGATTCGGATAATGCACACATGTCAACCCAGACTGCGGGATGGCAGAGGGGGTTTAATCCAGATATGAAGTCATGATTATGACCATCGTGATGATAATGAAAAAAAAAAACATACTTTGAGGATTACAGGCCACGGTTTGCCAAACGGCCGCTTCACGCGGGGTGTGTGTTCTCGAGGAAAAACCCGACAAAGTGAACTTTTAGCGCCAAATGTTTGGTTTTTTTTCATGTGAAAGGCCCAATCCACCCAAGCCGAGTGCGCCAACACACCCTTATACCAGGACACAAGGTTCCTAGTGCCGTCGTTAACCAGCAGATACCAGTTCTACCAAATCTAATTAGACAACACAAGCCAGAGGCCTCACACCAGGGTGTGCCTTGTCTATATAATCTATATAATCCCTGGCTATATGTGTAAGGATAAAAAATAAAAAAAAAAACACACAGCCGTTCTAAAGCTCTATTCAGTTTAATCTAGACCTCTGAATAGGGTCCTGCCACACCTCACGGACCCAGTGTGTGTTTATGTGTGTGTGTGTGTGTGTGTGTGTGTGTGTGCACTCATGGCTCTGCTTTTGGCAGCAAGCCCTTTTTTTTTTTCAAAGCTGGTGGAGGCAGCAGCCCTACAATGGTACATTAACAATCTGTGCGTTCATTTATCAGGGTGTGCGATTTGGACTCTGCGTTCATGGCGCGCTGCACTTTTCACGGCTGAAAATTAATGAACAAGCCTCCCCTCGCAACAAACACGCACCTGTGCTGCAGAGATGGTAATCACAAACATTTATATTTATTAGTGAACGCCCGCACTAAAAGTGGAGTTGTGGAGGAGGAACAGAAAAAAAATAAAAAATAAGAAGAAGAGAGGATGAAGGGAAAACAGGAGGAGGAGGAGGAGAGACGGTTCTCTTTTTTTTTAACCTGTGTGTTGAAAGGATAGCGGTTTTCGTTGTGCAGAATTGTGTTAAAGCTATTTGTTTGGAGCACTTTCTTGAATGAAAAGGGGTGTGGGAGTGCAGGATATCTATTCAGGGAGTGTGATCTTCACGCTGGGAAGATTATTTCTCCAAAATCGGGTGAAGGGCAACGCTGCAAGAAAAAAAAACAAAAAAAAACCTTGTGTGCTTATTCTAAATGTTCAGCCTACTGGCCAATGCCTTAATAAAAAGCTGTAGAAATAATAGAATTTGGGAAGGGGCCAAACCTCAGTCGCCATCACTATACAGGTGGAAATGATGGACAGTGTTGACGAAAACCTGTTTAGGATGATTTTCGTTGCCTCCTTTCTCCATTTGTCTCTTTCCACTTCTCTCCCTCTCAACCCCCCCCCCCCCCCACCTCCCCATCCTCCTTTTTCAGACTGACAGAAGGTGGCTCTCTCCCTCAGTAAAGGCTATGCCTCTGCCCAGCTAGGGGAAGAGGAATGGTGCCATAAGTTTCTCCCTGGCACCGGCCCACCTTTGTTCCCCACCCCCCCACCCCACACACACACACACACACACACACACACACACACACACACACACACACACAAGTCTGTTTCAGGCTTCAAAGAGCATTGGAAAAAAGACACACACACACTGATACACACATACAAATGTTTGAGGGAGCACTGATGTCTCACTAACTTTATCATTCTAGCAGGGTGATCATAGCCCCGTTGAGAGGCTCTGGAAGATGCTTGAGGGTGTATGAGTGTGTGTGTGTGTGTGTGTGTGTGTGTGTGTGTGTGTGTGTGTGTGTGTGTGTGTGTGTGTGTGTGTGTGTGTGTGTGCATCTTTGTGTGTGCTGTCCACCACTGTCTGCATGTATGCATGAGAGCACAAAAGGCAGATGGGGACAGAGGTGGGTGTCTTTTAGGACATGAAGACAATTACTAATGTGTTTGTCTGTGCGTTTGTGTACACATACACACTTGCCAATTTGTGTGTGTATGTGTGTGTGTGTGTGTGTGTGTGTGTGTGTGTGTGTGTGTGTGTGTGTGTGCTTGAGTGTGTAGTGCTATAATAATCAGGGTGTATATTCATCATGCCCCCTCTCAGTCTGTGTTGGCAGGAAGTGGTGTGGTTACCATTAGTGAAGGATGACTAGGTCGCTGTCTCTTTTACTGGGATACTGCTGGGTTTCTACGGATAGAGAAATGCAAGAAAAGCAAAGGAAAGGCAAGCATTTAAGAAGAGTGAAAAGGTGAAAAGACAGATGAAAGAAATTAAGGAAAAGGGAAAGGTGCAATGGATATCACAGGAGGGGAGGAAAGCAAGGGGAGAGAAACGAAAGGACACAAACTAATGAAAAAGGGAATGAAACAAAAGGAAATGGAAGGCGAAAATATGAGAAAAGGAGGAGTAGGAAGAAATAGAAAAAGATGATACATGGACACAGGACAGTGGAATATTGGGAAAGTAGAGGAAAAGATAGGAGAGAAAGGAAAGGAATTCAGACAAGCGAGAAGGTGAGAAAGAAAGGAAGGAAGGGGAGAAAAGGAAAAGGAGGGAAGGGCATGAAACAAGGAAATAGAAGAAAGTAATATTAATAATACAACAAAACAACAACACTTAAGGTAAAAGAAAAGTGTAATATCAGGAAAACGGGAAAAATGGATGGTGAAGAGAGTATATAAGGATGGGATATCACTACAAGAAAGGAAAGGAAGAGGGAACAAGCAAAGGTCATACTACAGAATCCTCTCCGGTTTTAGACTGGCCACATAAAGATGACAACCATCCTGTTGCACTGCCCCTTTAACGCTGAGTAAAGCAGAACTCCTCCCTAAGCCACCATTGATTTCCTATTCATTCCCATGCATGCTAAATCAACAGCAAGCACAATAGGCCAATCATCAAACTCAGCTACAGTACCAGCACTTCCATCCCACCCTCAACCCACCTGGCACTGGTCGCAGTCTATACTGTACGTGGCATCAATGCTCTGCACACCGCAGCCATTAGTGCCGTTATTCTCCATCAATGAAAATGAATCAATTAAGCCTCATTAAGGGTGCATATTAAGGTGGAGTAATTATCGAGTGGGGAATGTACAGTGATCGATAGCTCGGGAGCATAAATGTGCACTTAAAGACATATATTACCACAAGGGGCGATGAACACTTTTAACAAGGCCACTGTGGAGGGGGAGCCAAAGTGGGTAAATCTGCTTCACGTCATGCATACATACTGTGTGTGCGTGTGTGTGTGTGTGTGTGTGTGTGTGTGTGTGTGTGTGGCGAGAGAGACTTAGCCTGGTCTGGCAATAAATCCAGAGACCAAGGACACGTCCCGTTTTCCTCTTCTATGAACTTGTCCAGTGTCTCGGAAAATGAAATAAAAAGATTTATACTGTAGCTGCAAACATCCTGCCTGCCTATGTGTGTGTGTGTGTGTGTGTGTGTGTGTGTGTGTGTGTGCTTGTGTGGACACCAAATGAGAGATAGAGCCACACTTTAAGAATAAATGAGAGTAAGGCCGAGCGAGGCGAGGGGAGTTTTTAAATGCTAGAGGCCATCACCCTCTGGCCACCCGCATGCAAACACACACACACACACACACACACAAACACTTGCACAAAGTGACACGCACACAATCCCATGCATAACGCCTATTAAAGAGCACGCTCTGTCCCAGTCGCATAATTTTAATTTGTTATGAAGGTCATTGACAGCAAGTAATAATCACCATTGGGGATCTAACAATTTGCCATTTCGGAACATTGAGGCACTGATGACTCAACTATTAATAGACTCAAGCCCCCCCATCCTGCCCTCGCCCCCCTCCCTCTACACCCCCTGTCCTCTTAAATGACTAAAAACTATTCCAGTATGTTTAACACTCACACATCGCCCATATGTCTTTATCCCATTCATCTTTTTTTTTTATCTGTGGAGGGATATATGACATTTGGAGGCAAATTAATGGGAAGTCTAAAAGAAACCCGCCGAGGGGGTATCTCCTGAAAAGAGAATTACATTGGAAGAGAAGTAAAGCAGACAGCTTTTTATTTCTCCTTTTTGTTCCTTGCTTTTACAGCAAAGTCTTGCGCAGAGAAAACGCCATGGCTGCCAGTGCTGAGCTGATGAATTGTTAAGCATCTCTCCCCCCCCCCAATTTTACATACAAACACGCAGAGAGACACAATGACAAGTTTCATTTTAGACCAACTCATTTATTCCTTGCTTCAGCGTCGCCCAAGCCATTCAGACATATGTGTCTGGCATTTGTCGCCAAACAAATAAGTCCGAGCTTAAGCTATTTTTATCAAGCGCGAGAGCGTTTGGTCTTTTTAAGTGATCGTCAGTGTTTGGGGCGAATAGAATGGGAGTTGGAATCCTTTATCTTTCAGAGGCTCAACAACTCAAGACTAATTACAAATTAATCTGGATCTGGATATCTGCAATGAGAGGGCCCCAATAAGAACTTGTGGTGTGCTAAGAGGAACTATCTGTTATATATTTATAGGGGAGCTCAACGCATGGAGAGGGAGGCCGGAGATGGAGGCGGCCAAACCCGAAATAAGAGAGTAGCACATAATTGCTTGCCTTCTATTTCCAAGCAGCCACATCAAGGCTGAGGATTGTGGATATTAATAATTGATCATTAGCTTGATAGGGCAGAGCGTGCTCAAGTTTTTAGCGGTGGAAGTTTGATGGCCGTTTTAGGTCCCTCCTCAGGGTCTCGAGCACTGTCGCTGTACTTGTGGAGAAGGTCAAGTGGGCTCATTGTTATAAATGGAGCACTATTGCCCTAAACAAAAGGAGGTCATGGCAATATAATCTGTTGTGTATTTAATTACATTGTGTTGTTGCAATTTTTCCCCCTGAAGTTTTTTTTAAGAGCCTGCAGGGACATTTTAGGAACAAAAATCCATGAATCCAGATTCGGCATGAAATTCAGAGTGATGGACATGCAGTGCAAAGGAGCAAAAAAACAGCAATTAATACATCATTGTTCTCCATTATAGCTGTACTCACTACTCACTTTCTGTTTGTGCAACGATGAATTGCGTATGATCAACTCAGATGTTCGGGGAAGTCCATCCATGTTACACATTTCGTAAAAACGACACAAGGCAATATTTCCTACTTGGAATTGTTCAGTATTACCATGAAGACTAATGTGCAGTGAAGAGTCTACAGCCATCAGCTTGCTGCTCTTCATAATTCATGTACCTTGGTTAAACTTAGGCCTAATCCACACGTACACAGATATTTTTTCTAAATGGAGTTCTTCCTTCCTTCATTCAAAAAGAAAAATCTCATCCACACAAGCACTGATTTCTGACAAATCTCTATTTAAATGAAAATGCAAAAACACATTCATGCACTGTCAAACCAACAGGCGGCAATATATTCCTAACCCTAAAGCCATGTTGGCCAGTCAAGCAAAGAAGAAGAAGATGTTCGCCCATCAGAAGCCTGAAGAAAAGCTATTACCGGCAGGCTACCTGACTGCAATGCCACATTGATTGCTCCGTAGCGCATTCGAACATCTCTGTTCCTTAATATAGTGGAAAAGTAACTGTACATGTATGTGTAAACGTGTAAAAAAAATCCTTTTAGCGGTTAAAAACAGCACTATTTCAGCCATGTCCGCCATTGCATGAAATGTCGCCTCATTTCTGATGCCTCACAAAGGAGATAACGGCACACACACAAACTAGTTTTTGATAGTAACATAGTGAAGTATAGATATAAAAATCTACGATCGTTTCCAAGAGTTCCATCCTTTGCAATGCTTTTGGGAAACTAGGCCCCGTTTGTGTTCCTTCCAATTGCCATTGATCAAGACTAGCAGAAATCTGATATAGAGAAAGCATGTCTCCACGCAAAAATAGCCTCAGTAGACAATCGTTCATACAACTTCCAAGTCTTGATTGGAAAAACACTTGCTATTGGTCAAGCTCCTGTACGTGCACTGGGTGCAACAAGCGAAGCCACTTGGCTGCACCGAAAGAAGTGAATTCAAACACTTGATCACTAACTCCTGGAACACACTGAACATCTGACTTGAGACTGTGGCGGGTGCTCCAGTATTTAACTTCCTGTTGAGGAAATGGGCTTTGATTTGCTGCCTGGTAGCCGGGGTATGTCACTCTCTATTACTCACTCCGTCTCTACAGCTAGTGTACTCTGCACTCCCCCCCGGTCCCATGGTAGGGAACCTCTGGGCACCCCGACTGTCGTTTAACTGCTTGTGGCACGAGGCAGCTGAGGAAATGGGTCATTAAATCCAACGAGCTGGGGCGAGCTCCCCCAGTGCCCCAGATCTGTTTCCAATCAGATAGCCTTCTTTTACAGGAGAGACAGAAAGAAGCCTAGCACAGCAGCCCAAAGCAGACATTAGTGTCATGTGCAGCCCAACACTACTAATAGCAGCAGCTAACAAGGACTGGGGCATTTATTTATTTATGTATTGTCATCCCAAAGGTATCTCAGCGGTGACATCATCCCAGTCCCTCTGTGGATTTCATGGAAAATTTGCTCTACACCTGCTTTCATGCACAGTCCCTAAAAATACTTGAAATATGCACTTGACCACGAGTCACACGCAAATGAATTGCTGCTGGAAAATATATAGGCTATTCAAGGTTCATATTAGATTGTAAAAGCAATGCAATGTAACAGATCAGTTTGATGTGTCAATAACTGATTTGGAATTTCACAAATGGTTTCTTTTCTTTTGTGATACTCTATATAAATTAGAGGCAAGAATTCACGAAAAATAGCCACGCTAGCGGCTTAGCTGCAGGGGGTGATGATGTCAGTATGTCAGCCTTAAAGGTCCAGTGTGTGGGAATTTCTCCCATCTAGCGTTGAGATCATATATCGCAATCAACTCTCTCGCGCCACGCAGTTCAAAGTACGTATTACAGCTACGGTAGCCTTCACGCTTCAAAAAGCCGGTCTCTTGCTCTTTTCAATATCCTTTTTCTTTTTCTGGGTGAAGAAGAAGACTCCTGTTCTTGAAATTTGGATTTTGAATACGTGAGGTCCTCCATGTTTACGATACCCATTAGCAGCACCTGTGAGTTTATCATGTGACAGCGAAAATGCGAAAAGCGGAGCAGTATGTCCTGTATGTCCCTTACCGGCTAACATATTTCAAGATGGCGCATGAATATGGAGCGTCTACCCCAGTTCATGCAAACGCAAATGTAAAATTTCAAGCCCATAGGAATACTTGGAATTGATGGTGGTGGTAAATATTCATGAAAAAGGACAACTTTGTGAATGGGCAACACAGATTTTGATAATGAACGACTAAACACGTTACACACTGGACCTTTAAATGTATCTAAAATATCATGGACCGCCATGTACAGGTATTCATGGGCTCCAGAGGATAGAGCCTACTGACTTTGGTGAAACCCTGGCTTTTTTTCAAATGGTGCCACCAGCAGGTCAGAATTTGGTAACAGTCATTTTCCCTATAGAGAATGATTTCTAAAGACTTTTGCGGTCCCACGATTTTTCCTCAAGTAACCACCGACAGTGTGAATGTGGCTTCCTGGCAGTTCTCAAATGTGCATTATATTGAAAGTAATGTGTTTAGTTGGGTATTCATACTTCAGGATCGCCTTACAGTATAGGCTATTATGTGTTATTGTGTCCATTGTAATGTATTGAATTACTTTTATTTATTTTTTTATATTAATTGAACTTTGTGGTTTCCAACCCAACCTCATGGAAATCAAACCTTTAGGGGGAAAAAAGGAATTACATGGAAATACTCCTGTTTTGACATATATGGAAAGCAATGAAAAAGTGAAGTAGATTTTAATAAGTGATATGGTCAAAGTATTAAGAAATGACGGAATGAAATGACCATTTCAATTAAGGAGAACAACAATGTTTTTAGATCACCTTTATTTAAAAGAAAAAAAAAAATCTCTTTTGAATAGCTTCTCAGGCCCCAAGGTCAAAGTAAAAAAAAACGACCGTGTACTTCTATTTCTGTTAAAAATTCTTAGTCAGCCACAGAAAAAAAATTCATTACCCTGATCCCTCCCATTCTGACATAAGGTCTTCAGTTGGATCTCTGTGACTTTCCAAGACTGTGACTGATCTACATCTACAAAGGAAAAGGGCAGACATTTTGCAGGAAGGTAAATACTTCAAATGTTAGCATGGGGAGATGTTTTCGATTTGTCCTTTAGGAAAGATGCTAACGTGTGATACACCGTGCCCTCCCTCCCTCCCTTTCTCCCCTCCTCCCCTCGCATTCATCGGTCTCACAAACTCGTCTCCCTTTCTCCCTTTTCTTCCTCTGTCATTGCAAAATGCAGGGCCAGCGATATGAAGAAGAAAAAAAAAACACTACACACACTTGTTGCCCGGACTTTATCGCTACATTATTCTCGCTGCTCCTTCCGTTCATTTCAGAGAAAAAGATAAATGAACGACGTACATTTTGTGCACCTGTCCTCCCCTCCCCACCTTCCTCTTCCCCTAACGATAAGGGATTTCATTAACGTGAGAATGCTTGGGCTGAAAGAAACATAATTGCTTCAGTGTTGTTGTCCTCTCTGCTGCCGACGCCCTAATTTCCTCCTTGCCTTACTCTTGACTGTTAAGTGATCATTATATCAACACAGGGGATGGGCCAAGGGTAAAATATTGACAAACTGCGGTCACGTTCATGCAAAAAAACTGAAAAGCGGTGTGTGTGTTTGTGTGTGGTAGAGGGTGATGAAATATTAAAAATAAAAAAAAATGAATAACAAGAGTAAGGGGGAGGAAAGGAGAAGGAGAGCATGATGGGCGAGGGAGAATGAAAGGTGCTAATAGAGTGACAGCAAGGACGCAAAGTGATATGATCACAGCGTCCAGTAATAATTTAAACACCGGGGTCCGATCCGTCAGCCGCCCCACCTCCTCCCTGTCCCTGATGGATAACTCTATGTAAAAGATACATACTTGCCATTTACACAGCATTGCACCTGAAAGCCGGGCGGGACAATAGACAGTTTAAAATGTCAGGGAACTAAGTAAAGTGAGAGAGACGGGGCGACCGGCAGAATCTTAATTAGAGGAGCTCCGACTTTCTAAAACCGGCTGATGATGGGAGGAGTGTCTAGCGAGGAATGCACACGCACGCATGTACACATATATGTGTACCTAGACACACACAGGCTTAGTGGCGTACTACATGATACACATTTACATGGGAGCAGAGAAACACACAGAATACACTTCAGTCAGAGAGCAATTGCGAAACCATTCAATTACATACGAAAAAAATATCTGACAAGCATAAAAATCCCTAAACATACATGTGCACACACACACATATACATATATATATACATATGTATGTATGTATGTATGTATGTATGTATGTATGTATGTATATATGTATATATGTATATATGCACACCCGAGTGTGTGTGAGTGTGTGTATGTGTGTGTGTGCACATGTATGTTTAGGGATTTTTATGCTCGTTAGATATTTTTTTGTATATATATATATATATATATACACACACACACACACACACACACACACATACACACACACACACACACACACACACACACACACACACCCTACACACCACAAGTTCAACATCTGTGCAATTAGCAAAAGATCCCTCTGTTCAACCTTCATTTTATGCCTTTAGCTGACCAGTCAGCGACCAAATCTATCTCGTTATGGCGCGACTTCACAAAAATGTTCAGTGGTAGTCTGGAAATGCATGTATAGGATTTACCTATCTATCACTGAGCAGACCTGGCTGTTGAGCCCGAGCCAGCGCCACATGATTGTGTTAATTAATCTGCCATTGTGAGCATGGGGAACAGCTGCACGGGCTCTCGTGGCTGCGTTGTCAAAGCAAAACAATGCAATGTTAAGCTTCCCCCACTGAATCTTCCATTACAAAGGAGCCCCAACAACAGGGCTAAATTCATGAATCCACAGATCAATTTTTACCAGCACTAATGTCTGACCTTTAAAGTGAAAAAGGGATTTTTTTTTTTTAACATGATTCATTTGGGCTCGAAATACGGTCAGATATGTGATACCTAGGATTCGGGCCAAATGTTCGCCCACCCCTCCCTTTTTGTAGCCTGGAAAGCAAACACATTGTGGAGAGATAGAGATGCTGAGAGAGAAAAGGAGGGAGGGAAGGGAAGGGACGGATGGACAGAGGTTGAAAATGAGCAACAGAGAGATGGAGGAAGGAGAAGAGGAGAAAGAGAGACAGAGATCAGGACAACAGAGACAAACAGATGAGTGGTAGGAGTCACCAGCTGGGCGTTGGTATTTTAAAACAAAACGTCTAACGCGATTAGCGGGGATCCATCGATCGGTGTCGTGTGGCGTTAATTTAGACCGGGGAGAGGGGGAAATAGGAGGAGAGGGGGGAAAAAAAGGTGTGAAATAAGCTTTTGCATGTGCTTTACGGGTCAAATCATAGGTGAACAAAAGTGTTCATGTAAGACATTTGAAAGTAAGGTTGTGAATCCTTTGCCAATGTATCAGTGTGGGAAATTGGAGGCGACAGCTTCATTTGCACTTATTTAAATCCATGCATGTTTTTTATGCGACTAATATTCACGGGAACAGTAAACTGAATGGATTAGTTAATACACAGCAGACAGTCGCATGTAGCTCTTTTTCCCCGGCATTAGTGCTCCACAATAAGAGCAAAAAATCTCACATTCATTTAGAAACAACATTGACCAAGGGAATGCATAAATAAAATTAGGTAAACTCTGCTGCCACCGCAAATTATGTCTGCAATAAAAGACTTTGCAAATAAATGGTTTAGCACCTCTAATTGAGTTCACAAAATGTTTTTTTTTTTTCCAGCAGACAACCATTCCACTGCATTCATTACAGCTCCACTGAATTGCAATTGCATTGCTCGCAGAAATCACAGCGTTTTGTCTTTAATGTGGCGACCAGATTCATCTTTGTTTCGGAGGCGTGCACGAGATGCGTGGAAGAGACGGGAGAATGGCATGCCCCCTATCGCACACTCTCTACAGTGAATGGCATGGCCTTGGTGCACACTTGGCACTTCCAGAGAGATGGTGATGCACCCCGAAAAAAAAATCATCAAGATGCCTGGCTCTCGCCCCACTCTGCAGCTGAGCCCTTCTGTCTCGCAGAAAGCCCTCCAACAGCCCACTGAGCACGCAAGACATTGGGAGAGAAGTCATATACGTGCGTTGAGATGTACTGTACCGACACATCTGACATGTCAGTTTGTCACTGACTTCATGTAAAGAAGGAGGGCAATGTGACTGATCATTTCTTTCAGGTTTGAATAAAAGGGAAAGCTTGGGAAAGCGATAAAATGGGAAGCAATCTAAATGGCAGATGAAGGAGGCAAGACATTTTCCTTCTCCCTGTGACACTGTCTCTCAATCTGCACCCTGTTTTAGTCTGCCAAACGCCAAGTCAAATAGTGACACTGAATATGGCAGTGAATTTCAAATCAGTTGTTCAATTGCCATATTCTTGATAGACTGCACAAATGTTCTTTTTATTCGTTTTTGGTAAAATTCTTGGACACGCAGCGTTTAAAACCAGTTTGAATGACTTCAGACTCCACGAAACGCACGCGCACACATGAACGCGCACGCCAAACATACAATCTTGAAAGCTTACAGATGGGGAAGGGTGACATGGTGCTGACTCGCATCTCAAAAGTGACGCTCGCTGCAGAATCTCACCTGTCCAACACGCTGGATTTCAGAAAGCCATCAGATGTTTGCATTTGCCGCAACACTGAGCAGTGGAGAGCATCCGATCAGAAGACGCGGTGCACTTACACTTGACAACTCAACAGGACACTTAGTTAAGCTAGAATGGGTATGTAGTGACGCCAGAAAAGAAGGTTGATATCTTGTCATTATCTTCTCCCTCATGGCTTTGTTAGTATTTACAGCTAAAATGTTACAGAGGGTGTATCGAATTGGAAGAAAGACTTTTCTTTCTTTTTTTTTCCCTTCCTCCTGTGGTATACTGTGCTGTCGGCTCCCTGATTGTTGGAGTATAAAAATAATCGTCATGGAAATAGATCGCATTGACAACGTGCCATGTTCACACTGTGAGCAGCTTGTGCCTTGTGAACATAATCCAGAAACGTCCTCCAAAAACTTTTCCTCCACAAACTTTCAATCCCTCATCCTCTTTTTTGCCCTTCTCTCCAAAAGATGAGAAGAGGGGATGCCAGGGAAGACACAATCCTGTCTTGTCAAGTACTAGCAAAAACAGGTAGAAATGTGAAGTAGGGGGATGGTCTCACGGATCAAGGAGGAGGGACAAAAGAGGCAGAAGTGACTGAGACATTGAGAGGGAGGGAGGATTGACCAGCTTTCCCCATCCACCTCCCTGGAAATCCTCCTCCTCATCTCTGTGTCTAATAGGAAATACCTGATTCTGGTCCTGAGAGTACTGCGCCGGCATGATTACACCTTACCTGCAAGCCCTGCCAGGAGAGGTGGCATTTGGCTGATCCGCCACCCCATGAGGGTGGCTTGTGGCTTAGCCTCAACTGAGCTCCATGTCTTGAGACGGAGAATAGAAGGGAATGAGGACGGCCACTGGGGAGGAATGGAAGTCTCTCTCTATGAAAGCCCCAGGATAAACCTGGGAGTCCTCAGGAGGGAAGAAGCTAACTTCTCGCAGTTGGATGGCGTACCCAGGGGTTAAAAGATGATACCTCGAAATGTGGCAACAGACAAGTCTCAAGAAAGTCTCGAACTGGGGAACATTTGTGTCCTTGGTTAACCCTTGTGTTGTCTTCCCATTGACCATGCGACTTTTTTGTTTTTCTGGGTCAAAAATTGGTTGAAATTAAAACTTTTTTTTCAACACTTTTGTGGCTTTTCACCTTGTTTTTTTCACTTTTCCTGACGTTTTTTGTAACTTTTTTTTTTTACAAGTTTTTTGTCACTTGTTCCAATGTCTTTGTCGATGTTTTTCTGCGCTTTTTTGAAGTTTTTGTTGTTGTTTTGTCAACGTTCTATCAATTTTCAAACAATAACTTCTGATATAGAAAGTTTTTTGAAAATGGGTCAAATAAACAGCAACAGGAGGGTTCAAAGATTAGGCCAAACACTGGGAATTTGTGTGTGAACATAGTTGAAAGGTAGGATTTGTCTAGACATCACTCCTACAACGCATTCTCATGAACGGGTTTGTATGTCATTGAAAAAATTGAAAAAAGCGCAACATTTCGTATGATCTCCTATGAAATTACAGTCGGTCACAGCCGGCCGGTCACGTAACGGTCTTTACAGTTCAATTTAGCCAGGAAAAGGTGACTGTGAGCCGGGTACATGGCACCATGAGGTGCCGGTAGTTCCAGCGACTGTTGTTTAGCCGACAAAAGGTGACCGACAAAAGGTGACCTCGACCGACAAAAGGTGACCGACAAAAGGTGACTGACGAAAGGTGACCGACGAAAGGTGACCGACGAAAGGTGACCGACGAAAGGTGACCGACAAAAGGTGACCGACAAAAGGTGACCGCCATGCGGCGATGACAGCTTAGTTTAGGCACCAAAACAACTAGTTAAGATCAGAAAAAAAGACATTTAAATACCAGCCCCCTTAAGTAGTACTCCCCGGGACACAAACACACGTTTCCTGGGTAAAAGTCTTGTGTTTTCCCCCGGGACACGAAACTTTGCTCTGCCTGCTTGAAAAGCCCCGTGTTTTATGACCAAAGTGTGTTCCCATTCCTATAAACCCATTCTTTAAGTTCTTTTCTGATTTAGTTAGATCTAGAATATCCATGCGCATTACATGCAGGAATCCGAGGCCTAATCTAGGCCTGGGAATCACTCCGTCAAGGATCCTCACATGGAGGTTTATGCTTTACACGGCAACACCGAGAGGATAAGAGAGACATTCACTTTGCTATAACAACCTTATCATCGACATAAACATATGCTCGCTGTGTGGGCCGACGGGCGACGTTAACTCGAGGGCAGATGAAAAAATATAAGGGACTCGGCAGACATGACGAAGACAGAGGTTCATTAGAAGAGCTGTAAATGAAAGTGAGGAAGGCATCTCATCAAGCACATGTTCAACACTCGGTCCATAAGGGAGCCATACCTGGGGCTGTCGCATTCAGAAGGTGTTACTCTAATAAGACAACAGTCGCTTTTATTTACAGCGAGCGCAAGATGACATGAAACGTGCATTAACACATCTTCTGTTGTGCCTTTGGTGAAACAAACACCTTTGTTATTTTGCAAACAAAACATCTAACTAACAGCCTCTTTTGTGAGCTAAAGATATATTCAAACAACATATGCTCTTGACTGGCAAAAAACAAAAAACACACACACACACACAATAGGTGTAAACCGTCTAAATTGCAATTGCACCGTGTCTTGGAAAACAAACACTTTGCTTTGTTACCAAGACGACTAAGATAATGTGATTCCTTGCGGCATTGTCAGGACTTGCTACTTGCTACAATATGTGTGACAAGCTTAAGAGTAGATCTAGAAGCGTGAATGCACAGATTCAGGCTCCAGCCTATTGCGGATTGAAGATAGTCCGCAAACCGTATTTGCATGTGTGTAACCTTGCCAAAGAGTTAAGCTCAGCGGGCTAACATTGTCTCCTCGCTCGCAAAAACCCCCGGTTTGAAGTCCGCACTGATGTATAAGACTCTATAATGCTTGCTGTGATTTGACAGTTTGTGTTACTGTTACTTCCCATGCTTATGCTTAGCCCAGTGAACAAATGCAGTTCCATTCTGTTGGAAGATTTACATGTGATATATATATATGTACATCTGGGCAAACAGCTAATTCATTATGGAGCCTCCAGTCCATATCTGCCTCTTTCCTCTTTCTCTCTTCGCCTTCCATGGCGACAAAATGAATTCAGCTCTGAACCTAATTAATCCACAAAGGTTTCATGTCTTAATCCCCAAAGTCAAGGGGGTTATTGTCCTCACAAATGAGGTCAGTGTTCCTCCCAGTGGAAATAAGGGGAAGAAGGAACAAAACACGGGGAGTAAAGGAAGGGGCCGTGGATGCTTGCAGAGTAGCTTTCTTTCTCCGCAGCTCTCCTGGTGAATAGAGGTGTGATACGGTGGCAAGAGGCCCCCGCAAACGGGGACTGGAGCCGCCTGCTATCTGCACAGGGACAGCTACATGCATAGAGGTATCACGATCAGAGGGCGCGTTAAGCACACGTTTTATCACTATACAATAATACATCGATACAATATAAGCTAATACTGAAAGTGACAAAGTCTGCAACAATACAATTTTGATTTGATTCAATTTAGGGGCCTGCGCCTGTTACGAGACGATACACAAGCCCATTTAACACAATCAGATGTATTTACAAAAAGCTACTAAAATATATCTCAATTTGAAGTTTATTACATTTAGCACATTGAATTGCACCAAAGAGCTTCAGAAAGAAGAAAATATACAGAAAAAAAATGTATACATACTGATGTATGTATGATTTGACAATATCATTACCATACTCTTTCCAGACATTTAGATTAAAAACAGACTACTCTTTTTATGAAAATAATAAATATTAAGTGGGAATTTCAGAACAAAGGTGCGTCCTAAAGATGACGACAGATATTTTTACTTTGTATCTATAATATTGGATTGTTGAGGATTGAACCGATAAATCAATCCAGATCAGTGTATGCAATGGTGTAGTCTACGTGATACGCAGGTATACGCAGTATACCCACTAAAAAAGCTACAGGATTTCCAAATACCCACTTAAAAATGCACAATGACACACAACAACATACTTTCCATTATATTTTTATTATATATATATATATATATATATATATATATATATATATATATATATATATATATATATATATTATTTTTGAATTATCATCTGTGTTGTTTTTCTTCACATAGGCTAAATAAAGGTATTTCACCATAAATTGGTGCATAAAATTGTATCCAAATGCAGACAATGAAGTTGTTGACGCTCAAAACTTCCCTGGGGGAGGACACCCAGACCCCCCCCACTATGATATGCCCCCCCTTCCCCAAAGACAGATTCTGGCCCATATATATACGCCAATATATATATATATATATATATATATATATATATATATACAGTACAGTATACCCACTACAATACATTAGACTACACCACTGGGTGTATGGTTACACCCCTGATCACGATGTGTTTAAAGACTGACTGGTTAACATGCCATAAGAAAAGAAGAGCAGACAGAAACATAAACGGAGGAGTGAAATAAATGGCACAGCATGCGAGCAGTGCGAGAGGGAAAATGAAGCGCCTGCCAATCTCCAGCACACAGACCTTTTGAACCAGGTGCATAAGAAAGCTGGTTCTGATGCTAATTGTCACTGAGGCAAGTCACTGTCAAACTCCGAGGCAAAGAAGCATCATCCAAGTGTGACAGGACGATAGCCATGATACAGCCCTCCGTCTGGTGGGATGACAGGAAGGGGGGTGGGGGGGGGGGATGTGACACACATGGCCACACCATGCTGCCTCAAGCACTGTCACCACCAGCGGCCCACACAGGGTCTCTGTGGGGGGACAAACCCTGGGAATAGCAGCGAGCGGGGCCAAATGCTCGTCCAGTATCCACACACACCCTGGGTCTGCGTGGGACCCGTCTCCCAGGACCTAATGGCAGCCAGGGGAAAAGCGTGGACAATTTACTACGATAGTTTACGTCTATACTCATTTCGACCGTACTGAGGAGAGCTTTCCAGAGATCTTTTGAGTCATCCAATCAAGGCTTGGCTCAAGGCTGGGGGGGGCGGAGTTGCTGGCCAATTAGAAGTTGGTGAAGCAGAGGGTCAGCCAGTAGCAGGCATGTTGAGAGGAGGGTCAGCCATGATTGGAGGCTCGCTAAAAGAATGGAGTCCAAGATGACGCGATGGACAGCTTGCTGAAATCTGTCGCAGTCAAAAGCCCGGCCACTGCATGCAGCACGCACGGCGTCGGCCGGGAGTCCATAGAGAGCAACGAGCTGAGCAAGAATGTTTCAACCGGAGGGATGTAACGATACACTCAACTCACAATTTGAATTCACGATTTTTTTTTAACCTTTGTGTTGTCCTCGGGTCAAATATGACCCGTTTTCAAAGTTTTTTTTATATCAGAAATATGGGTTTCTTACAACCAAATTGCCCCAAAATAACTTGAATGCATGGGTGTACGTTGTTTGGAACCCATACAACATTATTCACATGTAAAATGAATGATTACTTCCATTGAATGTTGGGTGTTTTATTCAACGTTATAGCATTTTAATTTTTTTTTTTTAATGGTTTCAAAACAGGATCATGACTAAACTTAGTCATAAACCAGTCTGTGATTCACTCAACACCCTCTGATCTTAACTATTAGGCAAAATAATTCATAATTTCTCAGTTTTTCAAATTAAAAAAATAGGTATAATGTCATTTAAATTAGTTTTATTGACCATGAATAAAAAAAACGTCTAACGATTAATTTTACAAAAGCGCCAAAAGCATAAAAAAAACTAAAAGAAAAAAGCGTTCATGGTCGACAAGTAGACAACACAAGGGTTAACTGAATGAGCTGCAGACAAATGACTGAAAAATCTTCCTTTTATTTCTATGGACTGTGCAAAACAGCCGTGTCCTCTGATCAAAAGTGCAACTGAAATTGTACTTCATCCTGGGGAGCCTGGATAGCTCACCTTGTAGCGCGTGTGCCCCATGTACAAAGGCTCAGTCTTTGTTGCAGCGGCCGCAGGTTTGACTCCGACCTGTGGCTCTTTGCTGCATGTCATTCCCCCTCTCTCTCTCTCTCCCCTTCCACAACTTCAATTATCCTATATAATAAAGGCCTAAAATGCCCAAAATATAAAAAAAAAAAAAAAAAAAAAGAAAAAGAAATAGTACTTCATCCTAAATTACAAAAAGAACGAATAATTAGATTTTTAAAACAAATCCCGCATCAAATTAACAAAATGAATAGAAACAAAATCTCCTCAAGTTAATGAGACGTAGTGGCGTCTAAAGTCAAACAAGTGAAATCAAAAGTAGATGACAAACTATAGGCCATTCGAAAATTGGATCGCGATTCTTTTTTTTTTTTTAAATCTCAACCTGTTGTAATCTTTACACATATGTATCGATATTTAAAGGAACACGGTTCTAATTATTGGGACTTTGTCTTATTCCCCGTATCCCCCAGAGTTAGATAAGTCCATACATACCCTTCTCATCTCCGTGCGTGTCGTAACTCTGTCTGACGCACCCACCGTTAGCCTAGCTTAGCACAGATCCTGGAGGTAACCGGCTCCATCTAGCCTACTGCTCCCAATAAGTGACAAAATAACGCCAACATTTTCCTATTTACATGTTGTAATTTGTATAGTCACAGCGTGTACAAATAACAAGGTCACATGAGACGTCTTCTAACCGTATACATACTGGGAACTATATTCTCAGGCGAAGCACTGCTACTTGGGCAGAGTGATTAGCGCAACCCCTGAAAAGCACCGTTGTTACTCTCTGCTCCTCACCACGGGGCTTCTCAGGTGCTGCAAGCAAATCACTCCGCCCAAGTAGCAGAAGTAGCAGTGCTTCGCCTTCTGAGAATATAGTTCCCAGTTTATATACGGTTAGAAGACGTCTCATGTGACCTTGTTATTTGTACACGCTGTGACTATACAAATTACAACATGTAAATAGGAAAATGTGGGCGTTATTTTGTCACTTATTGGGAGCAGTAGGCTAGATGGAGCCGGTTACCTCCAGGATCTGTGCTAAGCTAAGCTAGCGGTGGGTGCGTCAGACAGAGTTACGACACGCACGGAGATGAGAAGGGTATGTATGGACTTATCTAACTCTGGGGGATACTGGGAATAAGATAAAGTCCCAATAAGCCGGCGTGTTCCTTTAACCGAATCACGATGCGTCGGTACATCCCTATTAAACAGGCTGCGTTATCTTCTAGAAATAAATCACCTCTATGTCATCATCTGCAGCTGTTGTGAAGCTGATCATTACTTTTGTCACAGTCTGGGGGATATACTGTATCCTGTCTACAAAGGATCTACTAAAGCGTGTTTGGCAAAAGCTTATTTCCCACAAATTGCTTGCTTTCTGTGTGAGTGATGGTGTGGCGACAAACAATGTCATACATACATCAAAAGCATCAGCCGGAAAAAAACCTGCACTGGTTTTGATCACTGATAATTACTGTATCTGCACTCCGAGAAGACTCGGGGTGTAAACAAAGTGAGGAGTTGGAAAACGGCGGAGAGAAAACAAGGAGCGAGGGAGGGAGGGAGGGATGTGGTGGGGCTTTGCAGCAGACATTCTAATTTCCAACTTCTCTCTGTGACTGGTGGAATAAAAAGAAGTTTATATTGTCATCTCCCCACCGCTGAGTTTGAAATATGAGTTTAAACTGACAGAGGGAATTAAAATCTGTAAACGCCACACTTTTTTTTTTTTTGATGTCTAATTTGAAAATCAGCTGTCAGGGTTGGTGTTTGTTGATTTTTATCAACTCAAGGGTTATTACATTTCGAGAATGTGACAATTTAAAATCCCTCAATCATTCCCGTGAGCTTTTCTATAATCATGCCAACTTGAAAAGTGATATAAAGTGATGTGACGGAAGTAAATGGAACTCCAGTCGAACATTTTGAACCTCCGCTGTGTGGCGACACGAGGTCGAAAACACAAAAATCCATTCCGTTTTTCTGAGGTACAACGCACAGTATGCACATCACGGATATCTGATCGTGAAGGGAAATGATTTTCCTGTCCGTACACAGGGCTTCTTTCAGTTAAACCAAAGCGTGCACTCTTATGTGTGCATCAGAAGTGCCTTTTCCCGTGACTGTGTTTTAGTGCAAACGATAGCTTCTGAGGGTCAGAAGCAGGACACAATTGGATAATGACTGACACAGTAACTAAAAACTCACTTGACTTTCAGGATTGTGAAAGCAAGGGGTTACTGAGCTGTTTTTGTTTCCCCTTTTTTTTTTATACCCCTGTGCTCTGCACACTGCCGCCTGCATGCCTCCCCTTCATCTCAGAGGATATACAGAGGAGAAAAAGATTTAACAGGACTGGGAAAAAAGCTCAATTGTTTATTGATTTTATAATAGGCTTAGTGCAAGAGAAATAAAGTGTGGGGCTGGTGGGGCGGCGTGGTCAACCGGAGGCAATGGCGTGACAAACACGCAGCTTACGAGCAGGTAACAGCGGCTTGAGTCCAAATGCCGGGATATTGGATTGAGCCCCTTTTTTTTCTGTCTTTCCAAAATGCCCGTTTGTGGCATTGTTATCCTGCTTTTAAACCAGTGGAGACATAATCGCTCCTCTCGCAAACAGGGCACGGCCTTATGGGTTTTGAAAGTGAGTGTTTGTGTGTAGGAGGAAGGAGGGGCGGGGAGGGGGCACACTTCAGGATGAAATAGCTCTGTAAGAGAGTGCGAACGCATAGGTTGAGACAATCAAATCCAAAACAGGAATGGAGTGAATCAGTGATGGATGGGTAGATTTTGTCTTTTGATAAAAAAAGGGGGGGAACTCAATTTTATTTTATTATTAAGTTTATGTACAGAGAAGTAACATGTAAACCATGTACGGAAAACAGAACTGAAATTAAAAAGCCCTGAGTTGTTTGAGCAGGCTTTTGCAAGAGTGTACAGCAGAGAGTGTGTGTGTGTCTGCCTGAGAACGCACGGGTGTGTGTAGGGTCTGATATATGGATGATAACACTAATTAGCTCGTTTTGTTTGGGGCACAACACTCATTAAAAACCCAGTGGGGCCATTAAAGTTACCGTCCCTCCAAACCATCGCTGCCACCATATCCATCTAGGCTGCTATCTCGCCCGGCTCCCCGTGCTTTTAATGGCCTCTGCTTCAGGTTGTTGGGTTGAGCAAAGATTTGTGGGACTTGGATCGCTCCACTTCTTCCCCCCCTCTTACCCCATCTGATTCTTGATTCTTTTTCAATCTCTCTCTCTCTCCACTTCTCTCTCCTTCTCACGTTGTCTCTCTTCCTCCATGTCACTCTCCCTCTCTCTCTCTCTGTCTTTGTCTCTATCTATCTTGCTCTCCCACACACACCAATTACCACAACCACTACCTCCACTGCAGGCTACATGCTCCATCCATACACTAATAGCTGTTTGCTGAAAAAGAAAACCGGGGAGGGATTTGCGCTCTTCGGTCCCGACGAGGAGGGGGGGCGGGCGGCGGTTGTTTCCAAGCTTTACACAGCTATGTCGCTGTAATACCGACAAACCTCCCCACGATTCGGCGCGGCTTGCCGTGCCATAAGGCGCCCGTTACTCTGCAGCCGGAGAGACTGGAGGCAGAGGGCTGCCAGGATTAGATGAGCAGGTGTAGCATCCCGCTAACAGATACAGCACAAAGCCATATTCAAGCCTGTGCTCTCTGGGGCTAGCTGTGCTAAAGCTAACAGCTTCTGCTCAACTAAAAGAAGGGGGTTCAAGTCAATCCACTGCGCATATTACTGTCGTGATAATGTTACAGATGGAAGAAGGCCAGAAAAGTGTCGAGAGACTTTGTTTCATTGGGGAAGTCTGCATGCTATTATGTCAGCTTGACGCATTGCTAAAAGAATGAAAAGGAAGAACAATTCTGTATTTTTCCTACTGTCAACAAAATAACCCATGGGCAAAAAACACAATAACAATCAATATATGCTTCTAAGAAATATTATCTGTTCCTTAAAGCCAGATATATTATTGCTCTGTGCCACAGACCTTCCAAAAACTGTTGTCCAAAAACTATAAAGAACACACCAGTGAGCCACAGCGTTGCACTGCGTGACATGTTCCCTCCATGACCATGAACCTGGGCATTGTAATGGGTATCGTCCACCAGGTCCTGGAGCACAATTTGGGCAGTGGTCGGAAGTTGGGCGGCGATGGCGCAGTGGATATGACACATGACTTTGGTGTGGCAGAGCTAGGTTCAATTCCCACTGCTATACATCAACCAACGTGTCCCTGAGCAAGACACTTAACCCGTAGTTGCTCCAGAGGCATTTGACCTCTGACATACATAGCAATTGTAAGTCGTTTTGGATGAAAGCATCAGCTAAATGACATGTAATGTAATATAATGTGAGTTGATTCTAAATGGACACATCAATCCTTGGATTTGGGTGGCACCTAAATCATGGTTGCAGCTGCCGCCGTGGTGCTGCTCGGCGCTGTGGTGCTGCTCGGCGCCATGCTACGCCCTGCACTCAATGGTTTCTGACTAAAAGGAGGTTTTTTCTCGCCGCTGTTGCCCTAAATGCTTGCTCATGGGGGAATTGTTGGAATTGTTGGGTCTCTGTAAATTATAAAGTGTTGTCTAGACCTAATCTGTCTAAGTGTCTTGAGATAACTATGATTTGATACTATGAATAACATTGAATTGAATTGAATTGAATCAACAGTAACCATAGTTCTACTTCTGCATATTTATTGTACAGGACAAACAGTACTTGAAATACTTTAAAAAAGACACTGATTGGACAGACAGATGCACAGGCTCTATTAGTATTTGGGCAGATAAGGTCATTCAGAGGGAGTTGGAGTCAGTGGTTAGAAACAGAGTTGATGGCCCAGAAGATTTCTTAATAATGTCTGGCAGAAATGTGGAACAAATTATAGCCAAACACTGCAGGGGAAATTATCAAAGATAAAACAGGATTATAGAAAAAAAGTAAAGAATTAGTGGAAGATTGCAATGGAAGAAGCCACAAAAACTAAGAAGTGGTTTGAAGCGGCTGACCTGCTCCGCTGCCGTAAATACTTACGAGTTCACCAAAATGTGTATTAATCCGCGGCTGAAAAACCCCCCAACAAATGTATTATTCACTCCTGTTTGACTAATGGTTGCTAAAAACTGGAGTGCCCAGCTGTTTCTTCTTCTGCTGCTTCTTTTTTAATGCAATAATATGTATGCCCTATTTAGATTTTTTTTTTAGATTGAAATCTTTAGTAGGAGCTTGTAGGCTTTTGGGAGCCACAGACAGGGTAGAGAAAATTGACGTGTTGTTGATTTTGGTCTTTTTTTATAAGAGTTGTTGAGAATAAGAAAAAATATCGATGACACCAGTGTTATCCTTTATGATAAACGGGTCTTTCTATACACAGGGCACGGTGCTCCCATGTAACCTGTGTGCTCACATGCTGTACATACCACCACAAACACAAACTCTAAGTGGCTGGTCATAACCCATGTACTCCTTTTCGCCATGTTGTTTTTTTTTAAAAAAAGGCAAGACTGAACACATCCTCGGTCTCAGGTCTGGATATTAAGAGTGTTGATTAGATATATGAGTTTGCCATTTGCCCACGGAGCGTGGAGTGTCTCTGACAGAACTGGGGACCATATGGCTGGTGAGAGATTTCCCCCCTCTCTTCCTCTTCGCGCAGCCTGACAGCTGGATGGCTGCTAACTGGGGACGAGGAAGCTTGGCAGATGCAGCTGAGAGCAACGCTTTGATGCCGCTCACCCTTTTTCACTTCTCTCTCTCGCTCTCTTTCTCCTCTCTCTCTCTCTCTCACACACACACACACACACACACACACACTGGGAAGAACCCAGACACCAACAACCGACTGGCGTTAACTTATGCAAACTTTCTACAGGTTGGACAAGAGTCAAGGGAAATGGGAGGTGTATAGTCAAGAGACATGGCCGAATCCTGCTGGTTGTAAATGCCTCACTATTAACTGTAACAGACAATAAGAGAAAAAGGTTGAAAAACACAAGTTCTGCTTTTCAAGATGTGTAAATATGCTGTTGGAAAGATGACGGTGGGAGGGATGGAAGCAGGGCACCCATGGGTGGGATGGGGTGCAGTAAGGTGGAGGAGAGAAGAGAAGGAAGAGGAGGAGGGTATACATCCATGGAGCTGGAGCTGGAGCTGGAGATGGAGATGGAGATGTATGACTGGCAAGCACAAAACAAGTCTTTTCATTTTCTCCAGTCGCGTTTGTTTCTTTCATGTTTTTCGTACTTTGACTAACGGGAATCTTTCATCATTTCTTCAACAACAAAAACAAAAAGACTCCTTTGGATGTTTAGATGCAGATACCTGGATGCTTTGTGCTTTGTGAAAGAAAGCCTCCACCTTCTTTTGGATAAAAGTGGAACAGCAGGAAAGGGTTTTTTTAATTTGAATCTGAAATCTCGTCTGCACCATGTTCGCTCCACTGTGAGGTCTATATGCAATATGTTTCAGCATAACATTTCTCTCTAATGAAAATAGCTTTAAATACAGAGTGTGTGATGTTTTTAATTGAGGTCACTCAAGACAAGTATATGTCTTTCTTTGAAACAAAGAACATTTCTTAGTACAATAACATACCAACGTTTCTCTGCACACCCAAACACACTTTTAAATCACTTGATTCCAAAACCGTTAGCTGAGTACAACACAAAGTAAGAAGAAGAAGAATATTATTTCATATAGCACTTTTCACAGACGGAGTCACAAAGTGCTTCACATGATACAATTCTTAAAATAAGACCCAAATAGTAAAATGAGCAACTAAAAAAGAAATAAAATACCAATGGAATAAACATGAAAAAGACTTAAAAAGACAAAATTACAAACACAAGAAAATGCAATACAGGCTACCGTAACCCTTAAGTAGGTTTGATAAGTGTCCCGCTAAGTGTCAGTAGAGTTAGTAGAGACGCAGTGAGCCTCTCATCCAAAAGAAATGCTGCTTCTTCCCTTTCTCCGTTCTCTGACACTAACTATGTTCTCCACTATCTTTTCTTTTCTCACTCACTTTTTTTTTTCCACTTCTAAAAGGCGCTGTCTCTTATCCTAGATGTCTAAACTACACTATCAGATCATCTCCTTCTCTTTCCCTCTCTGTCCTCCCTTCCTCTCTCCCTCCTTCCATGCTCCCTCTTGTGTTCAGTCGCAGCCTGCTCCGACCCTGCCCACTCTGTACCACTTGCTCCCATGCCCCTCTCAGTGTTTTTTCTCCTTCTGCTCCCCCATCTCCCCCTCCCCTCGCTCATTTTCTTTTACTGTATTCCCCCACTCTTGTGCTACATCCATCTCACTCTCTCCTCCTTTCTTTCCCCCCGGCCAGCTCCTCCCATCCCTCCTCTTGTTGAAGGCCCCCTGTTGCTGCCTGCTATCAACCAGCTCTGAACTGGTGAACGCGGTGCAGGGAGAGGAGAGGAGAGGAGAGGAGAGGAGAGGAGAAGAGAAGAGAAGAGAAGAGAAGAGAAGAGAAGAGAAGAGAAGAGAGGAGAGGAGAGGAGAGGAGAGGAGAGGAGAAGAGAGGAGAGGAGAAGAGAAGAGAAGAGAAGAGAAGAGAAGAGAAGAGAAGAGAAGAGAAGAGAGGAGAAGAGAAGGGAGGAGAAGAGAGGAGAGAGGAAGAGAAGAGAAGAGAAGAGAAGAGAAGAGAAGAGAGGAGAGGAGAGTTTTTTTGGTTTTCACACTCCCTTTTTTGGACCATTTTCAGACAAGAATCACAATCACAAAAATCAAAAGAAAAGAAAATCCTAAATAAAATAAAGAAACACAACAAAACCTGTCGAACAAATAAAAATGTGCTTTTTTAATCAAAAAAATTAACCACCAACTCTCTATCGTTCCCCGCAGAGCATAACACCCCACAACAGCAACTTGTCCATCATTCGGTAATAGGAAATAGGAGAGATGAGAGGAGGAGAGGATGTATAAGAGCAGTAGGAACAAGGAGAGAGGATGTATAAGGGCAGTAGGATAAAGGAGAGAGGAGGAGAGGATGTATCAGGGCAGTAGGAAAAAGGAGAGAGGAGGAGAGGATGTATAAGAGCAGTAGGATAAAGGAGAGAGGATGTATAAGAGCAGTAGGAAAAAGGAGAGAGGCGAGCAGGGAGCAGAGTTTGGCTGGAGCCGAGAAGAGAGCAGCTGGGCACGGCTAACAGGGAATGATAATGACCTCAGAAATCTGCTGTTCGCTCCACAACAATAGGGTGCTCAGTCGCCTGGAAAATTGTGTTCATCAGCTAGCTCTGCTCACTTACTAATTGACATTGCCAAATATTTTAAGAACAATTGGAATGTGGCAGGGGGAGAGAGTGAAAGAAAAAGAAAAAAAGAAACCCAAAGAGCTCAGAGATCTTAATCCCTGGACTTAATTCCTCCCTCACTTTTCCACCCTTTTTTTAAATTTTTGCTTCTCCCTTCTCTCTCGCTCTCTCTCTTTTGTGATGAGGAGGTGGCTACAACTAACGGGGGGCACATTTTTCATGTCGCTTTCTGCTCTCGTGTCAGCACCCTGATGTTGACACAAAGGGCTTTTCATGCGACCTGTCAATGGGGTTAAGAGGAGGAGATTGAGAGGGGAAGAGGGGGAAGGGGGGAGGCAAAATGAGAGAATGACAGAGAGAGAGACAGAGAGAAGAGGAGAAAGAGGGAGAAGATTACAAAAAAAAATAAGTGGGGAGGATGAGGAGGAAAAAAAAAAAAACAGCAAGCAAGAGATTCCTCAGTCATGGTATCACATGCCTGGCCCTCCATTTTTAATGAGGCAAAGGTCAATGTATTCTCTTGCGCTTTCATACACAGGAGGAACCCCGATCATGCCCAAGTTAACTTGTTCAAACAGAACCCCCCCCCACACACACACACACACACACACGCACACACTCCACATCCCTGGCCACACCACCAGGCCCCGGCTCAGCCGTGCCGACCATCCAGTGCCATCCATTTGCATTCCCTGACCGACAGCACTGCCTCATTTCACAGGAATTCCACATTGACGGAGTCAGGCAGCTGTCACCGGACAGAGAAAAGAAACTTGGCATGCACCCTCATTCAGCTTCGCCCTCCCCTCCGATCCTCCAAACCCTTCCGTTAAGCACACACATAAACAATCAAAAGAAGAGAAACTTTTATTCTAGCCAGTGTAGACTTTTGCTTGCAAGTTTTGACTGAAGGAAGGAACAAACGCGTTATTTAGTCTGTGCGTTTATACGTGCATCCCGAGGTTGAGACTGGGTAAACACACTCCAATGGCAGCACAAGCTGTGACTGTGATGTTAATTTGTGTCTTTCTTCCCCCCCGGTTACTTTTGGAGTCTCTTCTCCTGCAATTTCAATCCACTTCTCTACAGCTTTTAAAAAACAAAAGTAAAATGCTGCGTTTGTGAGTCACCTTCTCTTCCTACATTCTCGCTCAGTTTTAGCAATGACACTGGAGAAGATAGCTTGTTGATGTATTAAGAATATTAATATGCATACAGTCTACCTGACGGAGTAAGGCAGCCTTCTGTTATGGAAAGATAAATATTATGTTTTAATTATAAAAACATAAAAAGGAATGGGGAAGACAGAAGAAGATGGAGGAAGTGTGTGTGCGTGCGTGGGTGCGCGTCTGTGTGTGTGTGTGTGTGTGTGTGTGTGTGTGTGTGTGTGTGTGAGCTTGTTCCAGGAGAAAGGTAAGCTATGTTTTGGCAAAGATTCGGAGTTGAAAAGAGTGGATGGCATAATGTGATGCTGTTTACTGAGGAATGTGATGCCCTGTCATCTCTCCCTTTTTCCCACTCCACTCAGTCTCTACCTTGTGGATTGCCCGTGTCATTTTTTTCATCGCCTCTCCTTCACTCTCTCAACAGTCCATTTTTTTTTTTTTTTCCCTCCGTACCGGCTTCATAACCAAGCGGGGAATCCTAACGTGATCATTAAGACATAAAACGGGCTGATAAATGTTTCATAAGGACAAGGCTAGCCACTGATAGCCACCCAGGAATACTGAGGAGCAAAACCCGAGGCTCTCAGTCCCTTTCCCCTCCTCGATCAAACACACTCGTCGGAATACAATTGGAATTTTAAAATATCTTAAAAAGCCTGGGTTAATTCCCACCGTGGGTAATATTTACAAATTGAGTCTGAAAGACGGCGTAGGGGAGAGAGCGCGAGAGAGCAAGAAAGGACGAGAGAAATCAAATGAACTGTGCAAGGAATAAGAGAAAGCAGAACAGAGAAATAAATTGGCCTTTTATATTGTGCAAGCGTGTACAAAAATACTAAGTCTGCATTTATCCAAGACATGTCAATCAGCGCAGCACACTGACAATTAGTGCGTTTGAATAGAACTTTTATCATTTTCCAGGCACCAGAGTCCTGACCTACTGTACAGAAATACAGCGCGGGGAATGATTGTGCCTGTAACACAATGACTGTCTATTTAAGTTTGGTGACACATAAAAAATACAGATATGACAGGCCAGACTCCTACAAATGAGTGGGGGGTAGAAAGCTCAGGTTTTGTAACCGCTGAGTTCTCTGATTATAGAGAAAAGAAGAATGGTGCGAGGGGTAGAAGAGGAACGGATGTCAATTACAAAGAAAAAGTAATTTATGCAGAAAAGAGAAATGGGAAGAAAAAACGAGAGACATAATTCATTATTTTTTAATGCACATAGTTTTACACTCACAGAGGGCTGGCCTCATTTCAAAGTGTTAGAGCGGTGTGAGGTGGTAGCACTCAGTAAAGACTGTGGCTCCTCATAGTGACCAATATGTTACATGAGGCGGACTTTGACATAGGTTATCTTTACCCACTCTGCAGAGCTCAGGGATTGTTTTTCCCCATTTACGGTATGCACTATTCTTTTGTGATATTTGATAATCGATTCAAAAGCGCTTTTGCACACCTCTGTTCTGGGGCAGGTGCATCGGAAAAGGCAAAGGTTACCAGCAACACTTGTTGAAGAAGTCCTGCACACTGTCCATTACGCACACAAATACTATATTTGATAACGTTTCGGTCACACGGACCTTCCTCAGGTGAATTGAGGAAGGTCTGTGTGACCGAAACGTTGTGAAATACAGTATTTGCATGCGTAATGGACAGTGTGCGGGACTGCTTCAACAAGTGATATTTGATAATAGAATGCCTAAAAAAGCTGTACATCATTTGGGGAAAAAAAAACATGATAGTTTCAGAGAAAAAATTAATAAATCATCGTGTCATCATTCTGAAACCAGAACACAACTGTTGCAGATTTTCACTCCTGACTTAAAAAAAAAGAAAAGAAAAAAGAGGCAGAAATTGTCTGATGTGACTAATTTTAAATTAGTCTACACAGCAAACGTGGGATAGGAATTTGGCGGTAACAGCTTTACTAATCTTGAAACCTATTTTTAGTGGAGTTCACAGAGTGAATGGCAATATTTCTCCCAGGAATAGAACTTCAGCTCCTTTGATTTGCCGATCCAGTCAGAGAGACTGAGGGGAAATGACACCAAGCTGAAGTTAGTTTAACCCTCCTGTTGTCTTTGGATCAAATTTGACCCATTTTCAAAAAAATGTCTGTATCAGAAATTTGGGTTTCTTTCAACCAAATTGCCAAAAAATGAACATTGATGGTTCCATTTAACGCTCTTCTCAAGTAAAATGAAGGATCAGTACACTACTTTCATGGAATTGTGGGTGTTTTATTCAATTTTATAGCATATTTCTGCTTTTTAAACTCAAAAAGTAGGTTTAGTGTCCATGAATTCCAAGAATAAGTGTAAAACTCATTGTATGAGTTGGTAGTAGTGGGGGGGGGGGAAGCGCCAAACGTAAAAGTGACAAAAATGTTGAAAAAAGGGTAAAAAACTTGAAAACACAATGTCAAAAAAGCAACAAAACATTGAAAAAAACAGCTTAAAAAAATAAAAAATAAAAAATAAAAAATAAAAAATAAAAAATAAAAAATAAAAAATAAAAAATAAAAAATAAAAAATAATAATAATAATAATAATAATAATAATAATAATAATGCGACAATAAAAGGAAAAAAAAAATGCAAGAAGCCTAGGGAATTTTTTTTTTTTTTTAAACTGTCAAAATTTCTTTAGCCAGGAGGACAACACAGGGGTTAAAACCCTAAATAATACCTCCCCCCCCTCGTTCCACCCCTGCCACCCTGGCTGATCTGCTTAGATGTCAGTGTGCATATTTCATTGTTATATTGTTCGTGCTCAGATAGCACCTGATTTACTTTTTATAAGATGTGCGTTTTGGGGTTTTTCTTTGGTAAATCTTTTTATTCACAGACATAACCAGGGAGGGGGGGATTAATCCACTCAGGGGCCCAGGAAGAAAATAAACCTGGGCCCCTATTGAGCCCTATCACTCTCATTCCCTTAATATTTGTCCCAGAGCCCCACAAACCAACCGGTATAACAGGTATATGACCCTGCTCCAGCTTAAGAAATATCAATTTCTTAGTTAGTTTGTATTGATTTAAATAAACACTATTTTATTTCGAAATATGCACCATGTAGACACACTATTGATTGAAATATTACGTTTAGGTTTTTGTCACAGGCTCCCTCTAAAAGGCAGGAGCCACCTGAAGCTACCATCTAACTTTATACAGGGAACATTCCATAAGGAAATGAGTAGATAACATAGAGTGTGTCGTAATAGAAAGGAGATAAGGAGGATCAACCTTTCAAGAAGAAGCAGCATTTGTTTTAAAGGAGAGGCTCACTGAGCCCACTGACTACACCTATGTAACAATAATCAGACCCACAGGTGCCTGCTTAACCCGGGTGGTGTCAAGCGTTGTACAGAACTACCAAAAAACAGAGTGGGTTTTTAATTGTACACAATTCTCTTGTAATTCCTTTAGTTTTAACGCATGAGCTAGGCTATAATCACCCAATCTAGATAACACAGATTGACTGTTTCTTTGTTGTTGATTTTTATTCATCTGTTGTCTTAGTTTGTAGCTAAAGCATCGCCTCACAACTCAGATAAACAGTGGTGCTCATAAGTTTAGGAACCCATGCTAAAGTTGGTTAAAAAGAGGAATAAAAAAAATCATCCTTTGGAAATTGATCTTAATGCCTTAATTTAAAAAAATGAGGAAAAATCCAGCCTTTAAGGACACCAATTTTCTTTGTGAATGAATAATGTGTCGTGAATAAATAAATGTTCTTCCTTAAAATACAGGGGGCATAAGTAAGTACACCCATATGTTAAATTCCCATAGAGGCAGGCAGATTTTTATTTTTAAAGGCCAGTTATTTAGTGGATCCAGGATACTATGCATCCTGATAAAGTTCCCTTGGCCTTTGGAATTAAAATAGCCCCACATCATCACATACCCTTCACCATATCTAGAGATTGGCATGGTTTTATGTCAGTTAGCCTAATAGCTGGTTTGATTTGCATTGAGAGATGATTTTATGGAAAGTACCCCATGCCAATCTCTAGGTATGGTGAAGAGTATGTGATTGTGTCTTAGGGCATTTCAACCACTAAAGTACAATATCTAAGGTGAGTTCTGCATTACAATGTCTTGTACCACACGCTACCTGACACAGAAAACTGGGCTGTGATTAGGGCGGGGTAGCGAACTATCTAATTGCCTCCGAAGTATTGAGTGTCGAAAAATTACTCGTCATTCAATACCCAATTTCAATACACATGGAGTAAATCTCATCAGCGCCAGTAAGCCAATAAGCATGCAGCATGATTCTACCAAAATGTAATAATGCTTTTGATTGGCTATCTAACGTTACATGTTAAGGGGGCGTGTAGGAAAAACGGCTCACGTGTGTTCTCGTATTTTGAGAGGCTTGACTATAGAGGGCGACACATAGTTGTGAAGGAGCGTAATGTAAACTGTTGAAAGTGATTTCTGTTAAAATGGATTTTATAAAATTGGTGGTGAAAAAGGTATCGTTCAGGAGCCGGTTTCAAATACCAGGTATCGGTAGCGAACATTTTTTTGAACGATACCGATAGTATCACTCTAGCATGGGAGTACTGCTCAGGCTCTGGTAAGTAAAGATATGCAGATATGTAAAAGTCCTCAGTTGACAGTACAGTGCACACAAAGTACACACTCCCCCCGCTTCATGTAATGAATACATTTTTACACAAATATCTCAAAACGTTCAGAACCAGCATCCAGAATACTTAAGAAATCAAGTAGGTCTTCATATAGAATGCAGATACTTGTTTGGCTATCTTAGAAGGTCTTTTTTATTAACCGTAATTCTGTTAAGTAGGCTATTCTTGCTTTGGTTGATCGACATATAGCATTTTTGGACTGCCATAGACAGTAAAATAATACCAATAAAAATCCTTGAAAGGTATTCGTCTTTGATACGTTGTTGACGACTTATGATATGATCTGATAACAGCAGGCCGGATCAGGTTTGTCACCATGCATGTTCACAGTAGTCTGGATCTTGTTCAACTCTACTTTATTCCTGTTAATGACACAGTAATTACACTGCAACAGTTTGTCCGCATGTGTAATTACGCCCCCATTGTACCGTCGCAATTAGATGAATATCCATGCTTTATAACCTAAGGCGTCAAGTTGGCAAATCCAATTTCAATTTGTATGGAGCATTTTGCCTGCTTGTTTGAGCCGCGGTAAAGACCACGGATATGCAGGCTAATCCTCGCCGTGTTAAAATGCTGTTCCTCTTAAAAAAATGTAGACATGGGGGATTCTCTGGAGGGAGAGAAAAAGAGAGAGAGAGAGAGAGAGAGAGAGAGAGAGAGCCAGAGGGAGTGTATAGAGTCTTTTACAGCCAGGAGCTAAGAGGTGGGAGTGGGGTTTAGGGGTAGTGGGAAGGTTGTGGAGGTACATGTAAAGAGGACTGCTTTAGGCCTTTCATGCGTGCAGCAAAGCCTATTTTTTACACATTTAGCTACATTTTGCCTACGATGTAGCAGCAGAATGGGGGAGACGCTATCGTGCTAAATGAGGATTTTCAATGGTGGGTTATTTGCATGTGAGAGCTGGCAAAAAAAAGGCAATGTTTTTGTTTTTTTCTAAAGCACCAGGTCCCTGGCGATGTGATAAGTTGCATTCGAATACTGTAAAGTCTACCTGTTGCTGAGGCTTTCTCACATGACTGCTACACTGCAAACTGTGCCTTCTCTCTACAATGGTGAGGTGAAGTCAATCCAAGGATAACCACACAAAAAAAAACAAAAAAAAAAACAATGACGATGAGCATAAATGTAATTACCCTCTTTGTTTTCTTTGAAGAAATGAAGAATTTGATTGAATAAGAAACATGCTCAAGGTTAGCTGCTGAGCTATATTGTAATAGGGAAGGTCTTTAAAGGACATCTTTGACAGGGGCCTTTGTTTTTCTGCTCTTTTTATTCCTCAATTCTCCCATTTTTACTCATTGCTTTTTAAACAAGTGCCGTCTCAAAGACAAAAGCGGCGGCGTTGACCTTCTTTCACAGTTGAGATGTTATTTGTGATTACTATAATTCAAGTTTAACTCAAAATTGCTGTGGGTAGGTGGCGGGGCAGAGGCTCACACATACACCGACACGCACACTTGCAGGTGCATGCACACACACGTAGAGAGAATGACGAGCCCGTCTTTTTAAACCTGACATATTAAGATAAAGACAATGGTACAGTAGCCACATCCTGTTCACTACAGAAGAAAGTGACATGCACGCATATTGTTGTAGTATAGTATATACCTCACACATACACACACACACACGCACGCGCGCACGCACACACACACACACACACACACACACACACACACACACACACAACAAACATGTATGCAGATGAGAAGCATGACACCTTTCTCCACATGAGACTCAGACACATTTTTTCTCACACATCAAAGCTTCTAATTTCAGAGTCCCTGAGCTCCAAATCTCAATCACATTGTGTTAGTTGTGAAGACACACAAGTTTCGCTACTTCTGATTAAAACAAAACAGGAAGTAGCAGGTACCTGCATATTTAACCATTTTAATGTCTGTTTACTTCGCACATTTTCCTTCAGTGAAACTGCATCCCAGTCTGTTCAGATCAGGGCACGCCTAATCATTTTATTGCATTCCTCTTTACAAATCTGTTTTCCACCTCTGCCATGCTGGCCCAGCTGTCGACTACACAGCTCGACATCCTATTTTGGAACATACGCTCGACAAAGCTCTACAATAACAACGCACGGACGGCCTTTCAGATGTGACAGGGGCAGACTGACAAAGAGCTTGAATAGAGCCACTGTATCAGACAGTGTAGCCTGTGACTGAGCACTGGGCTGAGGGTGAGACACGCCACCTGTACACAAACCACGCACGCACACAAACAAACAGTCAGACAAAGACTGCAGGAAGGGCGACATTAAGACCCCGTTGTTTTATGTTGTGCCAAGCTGTCGACACACTATTTTAATTGTGATTTATTTTTGATGTTTATATTTCCTTTAGTCCTACCCCCCCCCCACACACTTCTGCAAAGATAGTGCCCAGGGGGCGAGATTTAACCACTCAACTAAATCAAATGAATTTCTTTGTGCTTTGTTAGCATTTGGTGTTAAGTACTATTGCTTCTATTTGTCAGTTATTATTTTACTGCAATTCGCTTATTTTACTTTGTATACCGCAAACTGGATGTTAATAAAGTACTTCTGAAGTTGTTCAAACGCCACAAGCTGTACTCATCCAATTCAAAGTGCTTGAGTCAAAAGAGACAGACAGAGAGACCGAGAGAGAGACAGAGAGAAAGAGAGGGAGATACTGAGAGAGAGAGAGAGAGAGGGAGAAGCCGAGAGAGAGACCGAGAGAGAGAGAGGGAGATGCTGAGAGAGAGGCCGAGAGAGAGAGACCGAGAGAGAGAGAGAGAGAGAGAGAGAGAGAGAGAGAGAGAGAGAGAGAGAAACTTCCAGCATTAAAATTCAGAAGATAATTACATCCGCTACACCCCCACCCTGTTGAGAAAGTGTAATGTTTAATAGTCTCTATAAAGAAAATAGGTTTTTATCTCACTCTCATTTTCATTAATTCCTAATTGGGGTGGGGGGTTGTCTGTTATTATTTCTTAGATTAAAATAAACATAGCCTGTCCCATGTTCAAACCCATCACACTACACAGGCATGATAAGGACTTCATGCCTCTGTGAATAAATAAACAATTTTGTCTCCACTGGTGGAATTAAGTTGCTTACAGCCTTAAGCTAAGCCACTCTGATTTATATTTATATTTATTTATATTTTCTCCTCAAAAGACTTAAAAGCACATCCTCGCTTTTGCAAATGAAGTTCACCATTTTTTTTGACCTGCTTTATATGTATATCTTTAATTAGTGTCTTGTTTAGCTTAAACCGACTGATTATCGCGTAGTCGTGACCTAATTACCGCACGCGCTTCTTAACACCAGCATAGTGCCCTGAGGAGCAAGCCAAAGTTACCTTTAAAAACTTGTGTAATCATTAGCAACGAGCCTCCCTTAATCCCACTAAACATACACTTATCTAGCCTCGGCCGGCCTGTGTTTGCTGGGTATGGAGAGGGGAGGGGTATAGTTGCCTCCAACATGTTTATTAAAGACAATTATTAATCGCTGTGGTTAAAATGACTTTGTCCCTACGCTCCCAGTCTTTACTCTTGTTCCACAGGGATGTAGACTGCTAACCTGCAAATGTGAATACTATGGTGAAGCAGGTCTCTCCCTGTTTTCTAGAGTCTTCTGTTTGGGTTAATGGTGGTAGCGGTAGCAACAACAGTGACCAGTGTCAGGGGACGAATGTTGCTATGTCCAGCATAACATCTTGCAAGTGAGACTGAGAATATACCTGAATATGAATGAAATGTACAGTACACTATGTACAATGCAATTCAATAAAACTCAGTCTATATCTATCTTTATGTACTCTGTCTGTATGGTGTGTGTGTGTGTGTGTGTGTGTGTGTGTGTGTGTGTGTGTAAAGTATCCTATGAAAGCAAACCATTCTGTGAGGGTGTGTGGGTATTTGAAAAAAGACGTTAAGTATCTGAGTTATGTGAGGAATGTGTGGCTCTGATTCTTTAGTCAGTTATTTGGATTATTTGTCATTCCCTTTAAAGAGATGGATTTGACACATTCATACATACACACATCTATATGTTAAACAAAGTGATTCTTAGTGGATACTAGGTAGGTAGAATTGTACAACAGTAGCATTGAATTAAAGAAGGAAACATATTTCTCAAGTGTATGTCAATGAGATAACATTTTTTATCCCTTCATCCATAGACTGACCAAAGAATACAAGAGGTTGTCATTCATTCTCTGGTTTTCTCTTTTCTTACCTGAAGATGGTGAGGAGGGATGGGGGCTGTCATCCTGGACGCTTCCTGTCTGGGAGTGTCCTCCTCCAGCTCCGCTCTCTTCTGTCACATTGGATGAACCAGGAGTGGTGGAGCGGCTGATGGACTGAGACTCAGGATCACTGGCTGATCCACGCCGTTCGTCCAGGCCTTGTTGCTGGAGCGCTTCCTCGATGCCTCTTCTGTCTTTGCCATGAATGCGGGAGTGGACAACCATTTGATGGTAGGTTCTGAAGACCCGGCCACAGTCAGGGCATTCTGAAGGCTTTTCCTTCAAGCTGGAAAGGCTGGAGAGGCTGTAGTCTATGTTTGGGCTTCCCAAGCCAGCCAGGGCTCCAGGAGTCTCAGCACTACCGTGGACAGACATTAAGTCACGGTGACTGTCAAAGCCTCTTCCATCCTCCTTCATGGACATCATGGCTCCGCTTGCGGCCTTGGATCCCTGCAAGGCCTCCGAGAGCTGCTTCTGCTTGGAGCTATCATTGGAAGCAATCAAGGAGTAGTCTTGTTTATCCTTTGAGAAGGAAGCCAAGGCTCCAGCCCCACCTATCTCATCTTCCTGCCCTGGGGGTATATGGTGCTGGTGCTGGTGCTGCTCCTTCGGCATGAAAGCCCTGTCCATAGCCATGCCACGGGCCATTATCTGCCAGGCTTGGTAGCTATTGAGGGAGTCCATCTCCGCCACTTTTGCAGCTGCTTGGAGGCGCTCCATGCAGCTCGACTTGAGTGGTGGCACAAGGTTGAGACAACCCAGGAGTGAGCGCTTTTCATTTTCGCCCAGCCCATGGCCCATACCTCCTGACATTGGCCCCAGCAGCTTCCCTAGCATCTCCTTTTCCTTCATGGCTATCCCTGCTTTAGCCAACATTTGATGCTGCTCACTCAGGCCCTGTTTGTCTGGTGAAAGGAAGCCTCCCTGTAGACATGAGATGTAGCGGGAATAAAGATTGGCATGAGCTTCCTGAGCCAGATTGCTCATGCTATTGACGACAGCCATGTCCTGCTCACTGGGCTGGGGCGGCTTGTTCTTGATGGCCAGCTTGTTAAGATGCACCTTCATATGGTTCTTGAGGAACCAGGGTTCCTTGAAGCGACGGCCACAGATTTGGCAGCAGTGTTCAAAGGAGTCCTTGTGCTTGCGCATGTGGCCCTTTAGGAACCAAGCTTGGCTGAACACCTGGCCACACACGTCACAGCGGAATTCAGTGGCCACCTGTGTCCCACCGGCACCACCAGCACCCTGGCCCTGTGTGTTCTCGGCTGTGATGTGGGCCTTCTCTACATGACTTATCAGATCCTCTTCGTGGGAGGCAGCAAACTCACACAGAGTACATTTGTAGGGCTTGTGGAGTATGCGGATGTGGCGGTCCAGCTCCTCACGTTTCTTAAACTTCCCTTTACAGAAGGTACAGCGGAAGCCTGAAGTTGGGTTCGAGGACTGGTCATCCTGGGTGCCAGCTGGCTTGGGTGAAGAAGAAGGTTGGGAAATAGTTTCTGGCGTGGCAAGGCCGGAGGGGGGAAGGAGGCCACAGGCTGAGCCTAGTTGCTGCTGATGGGTGTTAGAGCTGCTATTGGGGCCCATATGGGGTGTTGGAACTGTCTGAAGGAGACTGCCACTCCCTCTCATCTGCTTGTCCCTCAGGATAGCCCTCTCCTCCAGCTCATGTAGCAGCCTGTTCTCCTCTCTGACACGGCCACGGCCTTTACCAAGATTCCCCAGCTTGTGGGTGCGGAGGTGGATCTTCAAGTTGCCCTTTTGAGCCGCTCGGTGGTCACAGTAGGGGCACTTGAAGGGCTTCTCTCCTGTGTGTGTGCGCATATGCAGGGACAGGATGCTGTTAAAACGGAAGCGCTTGCCACACAATGGACAGGGATACTTCCTATTCTTGCGGGCGTCATCTTCAATATCGTTCATCTGGGACATGATGCCCAAGTTCTGGCCGTTGAGAAACTGTTGCAGGTCAACACGCCCGTTCAACCCACTTAGTGCCCCTGCGTCAATGTCTCGGTTGAGCTGATTGGCTAGCAGGGCCATCTGACTGCTGATAGGTTGACTGGCCAGCGCGGCGTGGTGGGTCTTCTCGTCCAAAGGCGTGGCTGCTTTCTCTTCAGGGATCTGTTGTGGGCGGTGTAGGTCAGGAAAGGCGTGTCCTAGCTGGGCAGTAAGCTGATGAAGCTTTTGACTGATGGGGTAGCGGCCATTTAACACTGCACTGCTCAGATGGGCATCAGCGTCAGGCACCGCTGACGACACACCAAGACACAAACTAGAGTCCTCCATCCTGTGAAACCAGACCAAAAAAAAAGAAACATTAGAAATAATACAATTAGAAATATTCTGCATTTAAAATATACTATGCATTGGTGGTTGCCAATGTGCTCTTTATATTTGCTTTTCAGATTGCAAAGAGAATATTATCCAACCAAATGTGTTTCTTCACTTAGGGAAACAACACCTGTGCTGTGTCACCCAGTACAGGGAAATAAAATGGATTGCGATTGATGCATACAGCACTGTGTGAATTGTCAGAGCCAAGGGCCTGGAGAAATGCTGTTACTCCATATAAGTTTTTCAAAATGTAACACCATTTTGGAAGGAATAATTACTCTGTAAACACAGTGAGCAGTGTATAATTAAGCTACTTGTGCCCATCCTATCAGAATTCCTCCAATTACACGCCTTAATGAAACGGAGCAACGGCATTGTCGGGGAGCCACCGCAATACTACAATTATGATATTAACAATAGCACTTAAAGCCAAGGGGTTACTCCAGTAAACACAACACTCTTATCTTGTTGCCACGACACTTGTCTTGGCGCAAAATTCCATTAAAGATCCGCACTATATTTGATGTGAATCACTTTGCTCACCCTCTGCTTCTTTCTATTCCCCCAATTCTCTTCTTCTCTATACCTAAATCTTGTTTAGGTTCTCAATGCAGCCTAAGATGCATTGGTTGATACATGGTAAAGAGGAACAGGAATAGGACCTACTGTACGACACGGAACAATGTTGTAGTCCTGGGTTGCTGTAATGCTACCAAAATGTATGTACTGTCCGTGAAAGTGTTTCCATTTCATATATGTAACATCAGTGAATTAATAAAAAAAGGATAACATTGGATTTAATGCAGATCCATCTGCTCTCCAGATGGAGAGGTATAAACAACTATCTGCACACTTCCTCTGGCTGCTAGCAGGGGTCAAACCTTCAGAAACAATAACCACGGTTCTGCTTTGGTCAACAAAATATTGTATAATATCTCATTAAGCTGATTAGTATGCTGCCTGGTAACAGTGGCAGCCACTGTGCTATAACGCATGATTATAATCATCAAAAATCCTTTCATGGAGAGGCAGTGTAAAGCACTGGCATTAGGTAAGTTCACTTCTCAAGAGGAAGTGGGATCATTTTATACAGCTTATGGACCCAATCTGGCAGCAATGGGGCACACCCACATTAAAAATATGTGCACACATGTTCAGTATACACTTTACAGACACAAAGGGCAACTATGGTTCAGCCGTCTTTCTCTTTCTCTCTCTCTCTCTCTCTCTCTCTCTCCACCTACAGTATGTTTCTAAAGCAGGGAGGACTCTACATTGTGCTTGGCTCATTTGTTTACTCGTTCATTTGAATTTTTTCTCCCTTTCCTCACTCTCTCCCATCAGTAGGAGGTTAGTAGACATAAGGGGTGCCTGTTCTTTTAGCCACTGGCCCCTCCAACACACTGTTGATGGTGGATTCTTATCTCGCGGACATGAATCAGACACTGTGAGCAGCGTCCACTTGTCTTTAAAGGAATGTGACACTTGTGGGCTGCCCTTTGAATTCTCCTTAGTTCTCCCCACAAGTATCTTAAGCAACTGTAGTGAATTCATCAAGAGTATAATGGGCATGCTATGATCCCGCAGGGTTATGGGTAACAGCTAGATATGCTTCTGTCAAAGCCTACTTAAATTTACGACGGACGTTATGATCATGTTCTCATGTGACTTGAATAATGCTGCGCTCATCTAAGAAATGAAGCATCGTAAAAGCCTAATAATAAAAAGTTTACACTTGAATGAAAAATACATATTGTACATGTGTACATTTATTGTGATAATAACATTGGGAGAGAAATGCTAAAAAATAATAAAACTTTGTTAGACTGATTCAAATGGCTTAGGTTTTAAATTGTATTTATGTGGCACCCCAGCTTCCATCACCAGGCGTGCTTATATCTGAGAAGACCTTATTTGAATGGGCGCTTTTTACAGAGGCGGCTGCCTTTTGGAATAGAAATCTGTGATTTAAACTAGGCTGATGAGCTGTTGCTCATTTGGGGAGATAGCAGCTTGCCCTTTTCTTCAATTTGATTTCTGCCTTTATCTTTAACATATAACAAAGGCAGATAGACAATGGAATAATGTGAAATGAACTGACGAATCCAGTTTGTGTTTTTTTTTTTTTATAAACGTACCCTGGCTGACGAGCGTATGCAAATGAGACACATTAATATGCTCGCCTTGCTCCCTAGTCATTTTATATTTTTTCCCCTGATTAAAAAGGACATTTCTTATGTGACATCCCCCCTCTGCTCATATCAACACACACATGCAAAGGGGTTTGAGGGTGATGTACAAGTAGAAACACATACACACACACACACACACACACACACACACACACACACACAGGCAAAGACACGCACTCATACACAACCCTTTGACTACAGACAACAATTCAATATGCATGCATGCCCTCTAACAGACACAAGGAGTAGGTTGCAAGTCACACAGCACTATCAAATGGCTGCTTACTGAAATCACACCAACAGCTCTGTCTATTTTGACATCATCCTGAATGTTACTGTAAGGGGTCTCGAGCAAAATATCTGTCAAATGCACAGAAGAAAACTACTCGACGCAATATTAATGTAGCAGCTCTATGCTTTTAGAAGATCAAGGCTTAGGTTTGTCATCCTTACCGGTTGTATTAGGGAAAGACTTGGTGCCACTTTGTCCCTATTATGTCTCACTGTCTCTGCCATGGCTGTGTAGCCTGCGTAGACTCCGATGTGAACAACACATCCACTCTGTACCTTTATACAGTATCTATCTGCCGTTATTCTAACCTGTTTAACCTTATCATTTCCTGGCATGTACAGCATTGCTGCCTCATTAAAACTATTGGCTCCTCTGATACCTCTAAAACCACAAAGACTTCCTTTAGCATTTTCTCACGATGGTTCAGTTGTCTGTCTTTATAGTTTGTGGTTTAATATTCAGCAAAGCACCACGTGCAACCGTAAAAACACACAATATCCTCCGCACATTCGTGCACATGCACACAAAGTGATTTCACTCAGTTTCTCTAAATGCATTTTTCTTCTCTGCTCTTTTTTTTTGAGCCTCAGCTTAATTATAAGTGGTATCTGTGACACAATGGAAGTGTATTTCAGTCAGCATTTGAATGTGCTCGGTTCATTTTCGTCTTATCAATGGTGCCATGCATCATAAATGCATAAGGGATTTGTATGTGTTTCTAATTGTAACCGTATAAAGTGGATGAAAGACAGTGTCAATATTAGGAACAGCTACCTATTACGAATTCATGCACAAATATACCATTTCAAACAATTTTACTTCTCAAATTTACTTTCGGGCCTCAGCGTTGTCGCTAAACTTTCCTCTGACATTTAAGACAAGATGGGGAGAAAGTAAAGGATCGAAAAGCCATTAGTTGGACTTTACTTTGTTATTTTTGACATGTATCGACACAAAACCCATCGACTAATCACAATGCAATACCTCATTAAGTCCTAATGAAGTAATGCATTGCATTAAACAAATCAATCATTATTCACGATGTGCTGAATTCCATCATATTTCCACCAAATCATTAATGAGATGGGGGGGGGGGGTTATAGCTACACTAATCTGTGGTTGAAGGAACAATGTGGGTATTTACCATATGTTACATATTATGTTACATGCACTGAGAGTTGAATACTAAATATTACGTATAAGCAGCAGGGACAATCGGATCCATTCAAAAGCTGTAAGTATGTTTTCAAAGTACAGACGGAGCTTCCTCGTCATTTCAAAGATCAATTACCTCTGGGTGAAAAGTTGGTTTAGAGGTAGAACAGACCCGATATAAGTTCCTTCCTGGCTTGTGTTCTGCTTCTATTGCAGGTGGTCTTTGCAAGGCGTCTAATTAATTCAATAAAAAAAAAGCCGCCTTGTTTTCCTTTCCTCTCTCCCGCTCTTTGACTTCACCGCGTTATTACTCTCTGTAATGAGGCGAAAACACTCTGAACTGCACATGGAAGACAGTCACACAACCACTGCCAGACTCAAACCTAACTCCATCCCATGCCTGGGAGCCTCTTGATCAAAACGCACAACTCCGCGCTATCAAACAGATGTGAAGCCTCGGAGATGGATTGTTCTATTTTAAACAAGGAAAAAAAAATAAAGTTGCAGACGTGGCCAAGATCACATCTCACCTAGATTTGATTGTAAATAGGGGAATGCTGTTGTTTTTTCCTCTACATGTTTATTTCATGTTTTTTTAAATACAATAATTTGTAAAAAAGATGTGTCTTGTCCCCCACCCCCTTTTAAAAAGAGCTACTGATCTTTGGGGAAGGTGTTTCCAGTATCCTGAAAGAGCCAGGGCTCTGATTGGTTGGCCAAAAACATCAATCACACACCAACCACATTCTTACGGACCCCTGGAAAGACAAAAAGGGGCATATACTGCATGTTTTTTTTGTTTTTTTTACATGAACACAGAACATTCAATGTTTTAAAACTTATGAATAACCTTGGATTAACATAGCCCCCTGCTCTGCTTTAACGCAGAGAAAATAAACGCAAAGGGAGCAAATGTGTGATGGGAGCACGGACTCTCATAGATCAGGGACAAAATGTGAATGAACAGGAGCCTCTGCCCCTCCCTCTTTCTCTTGCACAATATGTCATTGAGGGGCTGTTTAAGAGGTCCTGTCAACAGGTAGTTCAACTTTCAGCTCATCCCCGCTGATCAGTGGGAGCCCTCCTGACAGGGAGAAAAGAAAGACACCGGGAGGGGAGCGAGAGAGAGAGAAAGAAAAATGTTGTGGCTCTTTTTATCCGTCCATCGCTCTGACAGCCTTGCAGGGGATGCCATGGGAGGAAGATCAATGCAGGACAAGCGGATTCCCACAGTTCATTGTTCCGGGGCAGCCAAATCATCTTTCCCAAGACGGCCGGGAGCTCAAAGCTTCCCTTTATGATAACCATCCCTGGTATTATTCCCACTATGATGATGGTGACCTGCAGATGTCTCTGTCTTTGTGTGTGTGTGTGTGTGTGTGTGTGTGTGTGTGTGTGTGTGTGTGTGTGTGTGCGTGTGTGTGTGTGTGTGTGTGTGTATGTGCGGGTGAGCATCTCTCCCCTCCCGAGTGCGATACAATAGCGGTCACAGCAGCGTGGACAGACCCCTGCAGCAGGGAACACAGCAGCGAGCGCGGGATTAATAGCGCCAAACATTTGTTAAGCAGTCACTGTTTAGTTTAGAAGTCCAGTGACGGGAGCGAAAGGCAAAAAAAGATAAACAGAAATCATAGTCATTGACATGATAATGATAGTCAACGTGGCCCACTCACACACTGCTTTAATACTGCAGCAGCTTATTGGGTTGTTACTGTTGCGGAGTGCCACTGGACTGAATGGCGACAGACAATGGTCTACGTTCTCTTTCGGAGGCTTCTGATTTTCATGTGCTTCCATAGTCACTTAATAGGTATTCTGAATGTATGGGAGGAAGGGGGGGCTTGTTTTACCAGGTTAGACTGTCAACACTTTCCGGTTTCCAGTTTAGACTTGTGACATAAAGTTAGGTAAAAATGTTGTGGCCGGGTTAGCTCAGTTGGTAGAGCAGGCACCCATACTGTATACAGAGGTTTACTCCTCGACGCAGCGGCAGCGGGTTTGACTCTGACCTGCGGCCCTTTTGCTGCATGTCATCCCCACCACCTCTCTCTCCCCTTTCATGTCTTCATCTGTCCTGTGAAAATAAAGGCCTAAATATGCCCCAAAAATAATCTTAAAAAACAACAGTTTTTACATTTTCGGGAGGTTTAACATGCTGGGATCAAATTGACTCCAAGGATAACAGATATTAGTACATTTGAGGATTAAAGGAGGGTTCATCAAATTTTCAACATATGTTGTGATTATAATATTTACATAACATGTTGCCCATTTTCAACGAATCACATGTACTACAATTAACACTTCCATTCAGTGAAGAGGACCATTAGAGGTCACTGAAAGTTCTGGAAATTGCTACTAAGTGGACCTCGAGTTACGACTTGTTTTAAGAGTTTGAACATATTCATTCTACAGTATGTTCCAGGCAGCTATTGTTGGATTAATCTCCCTACATAATGCAAATCCACTTGCAAAGATTTGCTTTAACAATACGCCATTGTTGACAATAGAGCACAGCCATGACATAGTTTTGAGTTTCAAGTCTCTGCATATTCATTTCCACAGTGAAATAAGAAAAAAAGACTTTTGAAACACAGGCAAAAAAATCGGAATCATTAGGCCTTGGACAATTACGGCCTTTTGTATGTAACTCGTGCAAGAACACTGTGAACGTGCTTTAACATGAAAAACAATGAAGTGCCATATGATGGATTGTTCCTCCTGACAGTTTAAACGTCTTTTTCAGGCTCAAATGTCAACTTTTCTCATCAGAAATGTTTTTATTGTCATCGTCATGCTTATATACTGGTTTTATTTAAGTGTGACTCAATGATCAACCTTCTCCTCAACTGATGTTGAATAATGTGGCTCTGATGTTTTGTAATGTACCTGTGTGCTCTGGTCTGCTCTGTGTCTGGTGACTAAAACTCTTCTTCCTGTCAAATCAGTCAGAAAACCAGGACACAATACCGTGTGCTCAAGTGTATGTACGTGTGTGTGTGTGTGTGTGTGTGTGTGTGTGTGTGTGTGTGTGTGTGTGTGTGTGTGTGTGTGTGTGTGTGTGTGTGTGTGTGTGTGTGAGAGACAACAAACACGGCAGTGTGGGGCGCTCACGCATGGTTAGACTGCGGGAAGAAAGAGGTCAGAGAGACAATGACCACAGTGTATCTGTCATAGCTTACATCACTGGTCACCCTCTGTGCTGCATGGCAATGCTGCAAACAAACACACACACACACACACACACACACACACACGCAGGCACACACACACAGCGCGATCTGTAGGTCACATTATGGGCAAGCGCTGCCTTTGTCTCTTGCAGAGTGACTGCAGTGATGACATACAAAGTATAAGCTTGAGACTAAAACCAAGTGGAGTTTAGTCTCACTCTGTTTCTCAGGTGGTGGCAGCCAGAGAGAGAGAGAGAGAGAGAGAGAGAGAGAGACAAACAGGGAGAAAGACTTAGTATTTGAATGTCAATACGTCCTAAATAACAGAATATCAGAAATAATTGCTGTTTTCTTCCGCTCATGCTGGGCGCATTCTGGTAGAGTTTTGCATAATGACTACAGTCGAGGGGGGGTGGCTGTGGTGGCGGTGGAGGTACTAGTGGTGGGTGTGTGGAGGTGGTGGTAAAGGGAGGGGTTGTTGTGACAGGTGCGGAAATCAAAGTCGGGAGGCAAGGGAGATTCAGGTTCAATTTACTAAGAGGAGACTTTAATTGTTACACGGCTAATTAAGAGAAGAAGGATCCTTTTTTTTTTTTTGCACTCTCGACTATTTGCTGAGAGCTGTGTGTGCATACATTGCGAGGTAAATTGTGCCTTCAAGCCAAGTGCGCCTATAGTGAGTCACGGTGTGTGTGCATGTGTGTGTGTGTGCGTGTGTTTGGAGAGAACTCGTGTTTGGAGAGAGGACGGGGTGCTACCTCAACATACATTTCTTTTCGCAACTTCTCTGCAGTTGGGCGTTTGGGACTTTCTCCTCCTTAGTTTCCGCTAAAACAAAAGTCTATGGCTAATTAGCAGCACTCATTACAGGAAGCCAGTCAGGTAATTATTTTACATCATGCTGCCGATAATTGAATGATTCTTCAATGTCTAAATGTCTGTTTGAAAGTATCTCTTTTTATTCAGCCCCCACACCCCCCCAATCCTCTTTTTACTCCTTTTTCTCTTTGTCTTTGACGGAGATAAGAGAGAGGCTATGGATACAGGTACGGCTGCCATATGCTCTTGAGTGAAAAAGCTCTTCTGTCGAAGCAAATGGGATTTTTAAATATTGAAACTGCCGCATGTCTTTTTAATACGACCGTGTTAAATCTCTCTTTATTCCATCACTTTGATAAACTCCCCCTTTCTATCTGTCTCCTCTCCCACTTTCTGCCTCTCGTGTCTTCTTTTTTTTTTTTTTTGATAATCTGAAGAGTTTGAAGGGAACCTCTCTCTGAGATGTAGTTTAAACTTATTATGCAACCATGCTGTTTTTTTTTTTCTCCCTTTAAGCAGCGCACTTCCTGTTTAAGAAAGCAAACTAATCTTATCAAAGCCATCAAGAAGCTCAGACTTGAGTGGAAATGCCTGCGATTCTCTGCATATGTTACAATATATCTTAGTGGCCTTATAACTGCTATTGTTCTCACGCACTTTTGGCGTGCCCAGGGAGGAAGAGAAAGAACAAACAAAAAATCACTACACTCTCTTCTTTCTCTGCTTTCGCTTCAAAGTCAGATATGCACAGCGAGTGAATTGTGCATTATCTACTTTAAGGCCAGGGTGTATTTATTACAGGCTAATTGTAGCAGAGGAAGTGCTTTGGAGGGGTGTGCTCTCAGGAGAGAGGGTGGAGGGCCTCGGGGATGTAAGAGAGCATGTTTATCTATCAGACTTTATCAGAAAAACACTGTGGCGACTGCTCTTAAGATCAGAGATGGGGGTTTTGGGGGGGTGGGGGGGGTGGAGTGGAGGGGGATGAATAGATTTACAAAAAGATTTAAAAAAAAAAATAAAATAAAAGAAGGATGAAGAGGAAAAGAGCGAGAGAGGAAGAGACATGTCAGCGAGGCTGCGTTTGCATCGATGCCAACGCCTCGGTGAAAGGCAGCCGTGATTAAAGCAGGAAGGAGAAGTTGGGTGAAACCTCAGAGGAGCTATTTTTTTTCTTTTAAAAGGCCTTTCTGTGAACCGGACTACAAAACACACTGCTACACACACACATTCAGGCAGACACACCTAGGCACTCGCAATGGCAAAAAAATGTAAACTGTGTATGCACAGAATTCACTGTATGTAAAAAGGGCTGGAAATTACAGCCTAAAGCTAAATACAAACAGCCTGTCTGTGTGTGTGTGTGTGTGTGTGTGTGTGTGTGTGTGTGTGTGTGTGGGCTGGAGTCCAACCGGGAGTCCAGTATACTTGTGGGGTCCCAACAGCTATGTGGGGCCAAAATGCTGGACCCCACAACTTTAAAGGGCTGTTTGAAGGTTAAGACTTGGTTTTAGGATTAGGGTTAGAATTAGGTTATGGTTAGGGTGAGGGTAAGGGTAAAGGTTAGGCATTTAGTTGTGATGGTTAAGGTTAGGGTAAGGGGCTAGGGAATGCATTATGTCAATGACAGGTCCCCACAAAGATAGTGCCACAAACCTGTGTGTATGTGTGTGTGTGTGTGCGTGTGTGAATATTTTGTCCCCATAACACATGGAAAACACAAGCAGTGTTTTATAACCAGGGATACTTGTACCCCAGGGGGTACTCCTGCAGTTACCAAGGAGTATTTGGAAAAGTTTAGAGTGACTCAGCAAATTTAGACAAAAATAGCGATGACCACCTGAAAGGTGTGGTCTTAACAGAGCAGTCTAAACCGTTAGATCAAAGTAATGGTATGAACGGATAACTAAAAGTAATATATAATGTGACAGTCTAGAAAGTCGGCTAAATGTAAACGACAAATGGTTTAAACCCTTGTGTTGTCTTCCCCGTCGACCATGATACAACTTTTTGTTTTTCTGGGTCAAAATGTAAAAAAATGTCAATATTTTGATGTTTTTTTAAGCTTTTCCTGACGTTTTTGTCACTTATTTCTGCGCGTGCGTGTGTGTGTCTCTGTGTGTGTGTCTGTGTATTTCAGCTCAGACTGGGACTAGGGAGAGTTTTTGTCACTTTTTCCATTGTTTTTGTCACTTTTTTGGAAAATTTTTCCTACGTTTTTCAATGTTCTATTATAATATTTTTTTCAAATGCTATAAAATTGAATAAAACACCCAAATTCAATGAAAGTAGTGAACTGCTCATTTATTTAATTTGCAAAGAGCGTTGTAAGGAACCATCCACGTTATTTTGTTTTAAAATTTGGTTGAAAGAAACCCATATTTCTGATATAGAAACGTTTTGAAAATGGGTCAAATTTGACCCCGAGGACAACGGGATGGTTAAACAGCTAAAAGTTAAAAATACATTCTGGAATAGACAGCTCACTTCTGTAAAGTGACTGATGATTTAGATTTCCATTAAGTTTTATGGTAATTAAATGTAGTCAATATCCCAATAAAGATGCTCACAAGTATAGTGGCACCGATATGTGGTGTGAGTGTGTCAGTGTCTGAAGGTATGCTCTGGCCGTGTCCCAGGATTCTGTCTACGGCAGAGCTTCAGCTCGGAGCTGTCAGTCCCCGGCCAACACTGCATTTCTCTCATTCTTCTCTGCCCTGTCTGACCTTCAGCATCGTCACACACTCATCTTCCAAAGGCTACAGTACACACACTCATTAAAAAGACAGCACTCGCACACACACACACATACATACACACACACACATTTTTGTACATGTGTGCTCTGGCAGGGGGCTAAGTTCATTAAGGCAGTGAATGTTTTATAATGAAAAATGACCTCTCTGTAGTACACTGTATGAACCTATCCCTCGAGACACAAACATACACACACACACACACATACACATATTTGTATTGAAGCTTACACAAAAGAGAATTTCCTGTAACTGTCCCTTTTCACTGTCCAACTTAATACACACACACACACACACACACGCACACACGCACACACACACACACACACACACACACACACACACACACACACACACACACACACACATATTTGTATTGAAGCTTACACAAAAGAGAATTTCCTGTAACTGTCCCTTTTCACTGTCCAACTTAATACACACACACACACACACACACACACACACACACACACACACACACACACACTAGAACACAGGGCAGATATGCTATATGTTTTCCCATCTGATTAGGTGCTAACTTGAATGAATGCATTACTAAAATCCAAAACAGTGCAGCTGTGGCCTTTAGGGAGGAGTGGCCTGTATTTATAAGAAGCCCAACTGCTGTTGTTTGTGTCTAAGTGGTTGCCAAGGTTTGCTTGGACCTTGCAATTCTTATTCTTCATGACCGAAATATCTTGACATTTACAGTAGCATTATGAAAATGTCTGACACCGGTGGTGTGGCCAAGACAAGCTAGTTCACTAGCCAGGCTACTGACTGCTTGTGCCTGCCACTTGACAGAGCGCTGAAGAGGCTGCATCCCTCGAATTCCCGCTCTCTCTCTCTCCCCACACACACACACATACACACACACACACACACACACACACACACAGAGAGCTTCTCCTCCATGAGTTCCAGAGCAGCCCCAGGGTGTTGGATGTGGGCAGTGGTGGGAGGTGGAGCCGGGGTCTGGGTGCTCTTATAATGTGCGCACCCTCTGCCGTCTCTCATCTCAAAACCCCTCTTCCTTTCTGCCTTACCTCCTTGGCAAACCCCCCCCCCCCACCCCCCCTCCCCCCACACCTTCCTCCCAATCTCTCCATATTTTCTCCCCCTGCATCTGATTAAGTTAACAATGTGGTGTTATTTGCATGCTGATTTTGCACACCCCGACCCGCCCCCCCACCACCGCCACCCGCTCTCTCTCTCTCCTCTCTCTCTCTCTCTCTCTCTCCTCAATTCTCTGACAAACAAGAGAGGCAGGATCAGAGTAATGTGATAGCACAGCAGCCAGCCAACGCAATCTGCCTCAAAGACCAGGTGTTCGCAATCCACCTCCCTCTTAATTCCTGCCCCCATCATTTCTCTTGTTTTTTTTTTTGTTTTGTTTTTTATTCCTGTTATTCTTCTCTTTTCCTCCCTCCCCTAGTTCGTCTTCTTCTCCTTCTTCTCCCTTTCGTCTCCTCTCATCTATCCCTGGTGTGTTTATAAGGTTGTATTATAATCAAATCTGGAGCGAGGGAGGCCTGTCTTTTTTTATTAATTATAGGCCACAGTTGATGTGAATGTATTCCGAAAGCATCTTCAAAATAGGTCGGCGGTACAGTTTGCTATTCTTATCACATTTAAATGTCAACACGGTGCAAAGCCCTACAAATTAGTTCAGGCAGGCTTCAACCCCCATTTAACATTTAAAGCGCCATTCTGTAGGGCTCAAAGAGCGATTTAAATCAGTTTACACACACACACACACACATAGATATAAATATATATACACATAAACACACAGAGATAGAGCTTCATCTTTCAAACTTCTCATTTCAACACAGACATTTAACTGCCAACCTTTGCCTGAGAGAATTCAGTGCACCATCGAGAAGAAGGGGGGAAGGAAGAGAAGAAAAAAAAGCAGGATGAGAGAACAAAAAAGAGATATAAAGCAACAGAAACAATGCATTAGCTTCATGAATAATAAATCTGCCCGTCTATCCATGCAGAAAAGATCCAGGTTTCCAAGCATCTCTGCATAAATCCACTGTCCGAATGAATAAATCAGAACAGGGAGACATTTTCTTGAGCTGTAGCCTATAACTGGTAAATAACAACAATGATTTGAAACACATCTGTTCATATGCAGTGCCAGCTAACCCCCATAGAGCAGCACAAGACAATAGAAGCCCAGAGCCGTTGTTCTACATATTGGTGGCTGGGCATATCAAATAGAGTTTACCCATCTAGACACATACACACACACACACACACACACACTCACACAGATCTATTGATACAAACAAACATAATCAACAAATAGGAATCACGTACAATCCACCATAAAACAGTCAACATTAGTATCCTCAACTGTATTATCCCTCTCTCAATAGGAAATCTGAGATGGCTTGCTATGAATTAAAAGCTTGATCCGTCGAACGTGACGGCTGGACATAATTGAAGGAATACAATATTAGTGAAGTTAAGAACCATGGCTTGAATCCCATATTGAAAATTCCTTCAAACTGTATTTCTAAAAGTCCCTTGTTCAGTTTAAACTAGGAGCCATTCAACAGAAATCCTAAGACCGTCTAAGCACATTGGGAGCATGTTTGCTTGACTTCCCAAAATCGACCGAAACCGCTTTGGTTTGATTGATTTGGCCAGGCCATTATGATTATTAAAAAGTCTGAGGGTGCCACACGATCACATTCTCGGGCCTTTGCACTAAATGAATGGAAACACAAAATACAACCCTATTGCCTGGCAGAACGCTGACAATCTGTGATTCTGCAAAACTCTACGCTACATTCACTGAAAACATTTTTTGCGTTTGTTGCCAAAAAGATTTAAAAAAAATACATTTTCAAATATGTTTGTATGGCAATTAAACTATGGTTAAGATGAGTTAGGGTTAAGGGGTTTGGTATGCATAAGGTTAGGCAACCATATGTTCTAGAAAGTGTTACAACATTTGTAAGATGTAATGCCATTTGGATTATATTTTATTAACATAATGAGGAAACATTGATGAATGTATGCCATACCATAATGGTAAAATGTTGCCTGTAAGCATTTTGCAATGCGGCCTGCAGCAACAGTTCTTATTGTTATATTTTGTCACTCGGTTAAGTTTAGAGAAATATCACGATCTTGTTTAAATACTGAAAAAATCAAAAGTGACTTGACGCACGAGATGTGACGTGTTTCCTGTGTTGAGATTTAACTGACACCATAATCTTTTGTCTAACCTAGAGCTGCAACGATTAACTGATTAGTTGTCACCTATTAAATTAATCGCCAACTATTCTGATAATCGATTAATCGGTTTGACTTATTTCTAAGAAAAGAATTCCCTGACTTTACCACTCTCATTGAGGCTTTAAAAAGCACTGGGAAGTCGGTTTCTATTTCGGGCCCACTTCCATCTCTAGGTCGCGGATCATGCCTCTTTAGTAGACTACTCTCCCTTAACACCTGGCTCCAGCTCACATGCAGCATTCACAAGATAGGTTTTATTGACAACTTCAATCTGTTTTGGGAACGTGGCTCCCTGTTCAGCAGGGATGGGATTCATCCCAATACACGCGGAAGCCAGATGCTACGTGGAAATTTGCACAACGCCCTGCATACCCAGACCTCTGATTGACTCTTTACATCCCGTAAACACTCCCACAAGCACACTGACCAGACACACTCTCCCAAAGTCAATAATCAGAGATACAGCGCTACACGCCCCTCTGTGCTCCCTTCAGAGCAATCACCCATTCATAATCCCATAACCACCGTGTCTGTCCCCCGACTGAGACCGTTTAAACCAAACGCTAACAAAAGAGGTGCTATACTAAACAACCTAATTGGAATTAAAACAACCACTGCAACGATAGAACAGAATAGGAAAATCAAATGTGGACTATTAAATATTAGATCTCTGTCATCGAAAGCATTATTGGTAAACGAATTGATATCAGATAACCACATTGATTTATTCTGCCTCACCGAAACCTGGCTGGGCCATGACGAATATGTTAGTTTAAACGAAGCCACTCCTCCCAGTCATAATAATACCCAAATTCCACGAGGCTCAGGCCGAGGAGGGGGAGTTGCAGCCATATTTGACTAGAGCCTGTTAATTAATCCTAAACCTAAACTAAATTATAACTCGTTTGAAAGCCTTGTTCTTAATCTCCAACACCCAACATGGAAAACATTACAGCCAATTATATTTGTTGTTGTTTACCGAGCACCAGGTCCATATTCTGAGTTTTTATCTGAATTCTCAGAGTTTTTATCATGCGTAGTCCTTCAATCAGACAAAGTACTTATTGTAGGTGATTTTAATATCCATGTGGACATTGACAGCAATAGCCTTAGTACTGCTTTCAACTCACTGCTAGATTCTATTGGTTTCAGTCAGAGGGTGCATAAGGCCACGCACTGTTTTAACCACACCCTTGACCTTGTGCTAGAATATGGCATCAAAATTGACGATTTAATAGTATTTCCGCAGAATCCTTTAATATCAAACCATTTTTTAATAACTTTCAAATTCCTACTACCAGACTATACGAAATTAAATAAAAGTTTCTACACTAGATGCTTATCTGACAGTGCTATAGCTAAATTTAAGGAAGATATTCCAACAGCACTTAACTCAATGTCATGCCTTAATATAACAGAGGACTGTTATGTTAACTTTAGTCCCTCCCAACTTGATAACTTTGTAGACGCTGCTACGGCCTGCCTACGGACTACTTTAGACTCGGTTGCTCCTATCAAAAAGAAGACGATGAAGGAAAGGAAACTAGCACCTTGATATAACTCCCAAACTCGCAAATTAAAACAAATCTCACGAAAACTTGAAAGTAAATGGCGTTCCACCAAACTGGAAGAATCTCATGTGGATTGGCAAGATAGTCTAAAAAATTATAGGAGGGCCCTCAGAAATGCCAGATCAAGCTATTACTCAATACTAATAGAAGAAAATAAGAACAACCCAAGGTTTCTTTTCAGCACTGTAGCCAGGCTGACAAAGAGTCATAGCTCTGTTGAGCCATCTATTCCTATAGCTCTGAGCAGTGATGACTTCATGACCTTTTTTAATGATAAAATTATAACAATTAGAGAAAAAAATCATCACCTTCTGCCCACAGCTTCTAACGGCTCACCATTGGGCGCAGGAGGGCTAGAGAGAACGATAAGACCTGATACTTATTTAGACGGCTTTTATCCTTTAGACCTCCAACAATTAATGTTAAGGGTCTCTTCAGCTAAGCCAACTACCTGTCTCTTAGACCCCATTCCAACGAGGCTACTTAAAGAAGCACTACCCGTGGTCAATACCACATTACTAGATACGATCAATATGTCCTTATTAACGGGTCACGTACCGCAGTCTTTTAAAGTAGCTGTGATAAAACCTATTCTGAAAAAACCCACCCTCGACCCTGAGGTCTTAGCCAACTATAGACCTATATCTAACCTCCCGTTTCTCTCCAAAATCCTTGAGAAGGTAGTCGCTAATCAATTGTGTGACTTTCTGCATAGAAATAGTCTATTTGAAGACTTTCAGTCAGGATTTAGAATGCATCATAGCACAGAGACGGCACTGGTGAAAATCACTAAAGACCTTCTAACTGCTGCTGACTTGTCTCCGTACTTGTCTTATTAGATCTTAGTGCTGCATTCGACACTATTGACCATACCATCCTCTTACAGAGACTGGAACATTTAGTTGGCATTAAAGGAATCGCACTAAGCTGGTTTAAGTCCTATTTTTCTGAGCGATCCCAATTTGTTAATATTAACGATAAACCATCCAAATACGCTAAAGTTAGCCATGGCGTTCCTCAAGGCTCAGTGCTTGGACCAATTCTATTCTCTTTATATATGCTTCCTCTAGGCAATATTATTAGGAAACACTCAATTAACTTTCACTGTTACGCAGACGACACCCAATTATATCTGTCAATTAAGCCAGACGAAAGCGGTCAGTTAACTAAACTTCAAGCGTGCATTAAAGATATAAAATCCTGGATGACCCACAATTTTCTGATGTTAAACTCAAACAAAACGGAAGTTATTGTGCTGGGACCCAAGCACCACCGAACTTCATTATCTAAATATATAGCTACCCTAGATGGTATTGCCCTGGCCTCCAGCACTACTGTCAGAAATCTAGGAATCATTTTTGACCAGGATCTATCCTTTAACGCCCACTTAAAACAAACCTCAAGAACAGCCTTTTTCCATCTTCGTAACATTGCCAAAATCAGGAACATCCTGTCTCAAAACGATGCTGAAAAACTAGTCCATGCATTCGTAACTTCCCGGCTGGTCTACTGTAATTCTTTACTATCAGGCTGCTAAAATAAGTCCCTCAAGACCCTCCAGCTGATCCAGAATGCTGCAGCACGTGTTCTGACAAGAACTAACAAAAGAGATCACATTTCTCCTGTATTAGCTTCTCTGCATTGCCTTCCTGTAAAATCCAGGATTGAATTTAAAATCCTTCTCCTGACCTACAAAGCACTAAATGGTCAAGCACCATCATACATAGAAGAGCTCTTAGTACCTTATTGTCCCACTAGAGCACTGCGCTCCCAGAACTCAGAGCTACTTGTGGTTCCTAGAGTCTCTAAAAGTAGAATGGGAGCCAGAGCCTTCAGCTACCAGGCTCCTCTCCTGTGGAACCAGCTCCCAACTTGGGTTTGGGGGGCTGACACCGTCGCCACATTTAAGAATAAACTGAAAACCATCATCTTTGATAAAGCTTATAGTTAGGGAGTGAGGAGTTGCAGCATAGTAGAGTAGAGGGAGGCAGGAAGTACAAGCCCGTTCCGGCAGGGGAGAGTACGAGCCTGGTCCAGGGCCCCTCTCTTTAGCCTGCCTCTCTTAGTTATGCTATTATAACTCTAGACTGCTGTGGGAAGCTCCTTCCAAGGACACAATGAGCCGCTCCCTCTTCTCTCTTCTCACTTGTCTCCTTTTGTGTGCATCTTAGTCCCAGAAATGCCTGTTACTAACCTAGCTCTGGGGAGTTTTCTCCCCGGAGTCCCTTTGCTTCTTCTTCACCCAGAACATCGCCTTGGAATTGGGTGGCACCTACACCGGGGTCCTGGGTGCAGCTGACGCTATGGACTTACTACACCCTGCTACGCTCTGCGTTTCCCCGCAGTGTCCGACTGCGTCCTGCCGCGTCCAACCGCGTCCACCCAGGCTGCTGTGCCACACTACACCCCGTAACGCCCTGCTGTGCCCTACTATGACATGAACTACTATGACTACCATTGTGATCACTGTTTCACTATCTTTATTATGACTATTATTGCCACCATTCACCACTCCCCCAACTGGTGCCGTCAGACACCGCCTACCAAGAGTCTGGGTCTGTCCGAGGTTTCTTCCTAACAAAAAAGGGAGTTTTTCCTTGCCACTGTCGCAATAGCTACTGCTAATGCTTGCTCTTGAGGCAACTACTGTAATAGTTGGGGCTTCGTAAAGTACAGAGTTTGGTCTAGACCTACTCTATCTGTAAAGTGTCTCGAGATAACTCTTGTTATGATTTGATACTATAAATAAAATTGAATTGAATTGAATTGATTCCAGCTTCTTAAATGTGACTATTTCTAGTCTCTTCTCTCCTCTGTGACAGTAACTTGATTTTTTTCTTTTTTTTTTTTCAAGACATTTGAGGACATCATCTTGGGCTTTAGGAAAAACTGATCCACATTTTTCACAATTTTCTGATATTTTATAGACCAAACAACTAATCGATTAATCGAGAAAATAATCAACAGATCAACCGTCAATGAAAAAGAATTGTTAGTTGCAGCCCTAGTCTAACCTTAACTAAAGTGCTTTAATTGCCTAAATCTAAGCACACCCACACACCCACTATTAATAAATGTACATAAAGGTAATGCTTCATTCACATGAAATTAAAAAGAATCTAAATCAAATAAATCCAAGCAGCATTTACGTATCTCCACGCAACATAATTGGGGAACAAATGTGTACCATATAAACTTGAGGAGGCAGGGTTCGCATTGGATGTCAATTGGGGGGGTAGTCAACATGAATGTTATCAGTAGTGACAGCGGGTTGTTCCCCTGTCTCTGATCAAGGATGGCCATTGACATCAGATGTGGACAGGCTCCTTGATCTTTGACCCCTAACACCTCTGCTGGTGCACTGAGGAATATGTGGTTGAATTAAGAATAATTTTTTTTTGTTCTTACCTACTTCCATGTTACTTATATACAGGCTGAACTGTGCTTCTGGAAATGGAAATGCAAGGACACTAAAGTTTCAACAAACCCGCTCTGTCATCACCCTTGTAAAATGATAAATCCTTCAGTGTGATATGATGCAACAATAAAACTGACTCTAGTGAACACGCTTGACACTTAACTGGGTACAGAGTTGCCTTCAAGATACGCATGCGATGTACACTTGCACACACACACACACACACACACACACACACACACACACACACACACACAATTAAGAGCCCCGAGTCAGAAGTGTTATTATAGGGGAAAGGGGTGATGTTCAGCCTTAAGGAGAAGTTGGCCCTGTAAAGCTGTTTCATGCCATTGAGACGCAGGATCAACTACGAGCCTGGGGGACACACTCAAACACACACACACAGAGAGCCCCCGGAGCTTGTTATGAGACTTGCTTTGCATCGTTACACTGCTGACCCCAGTTGTTCCAATGACTATGAGAATGTCCAGGAGGGACCAGCCCAAGCAAGCAAAGCAGAAAATCACAGATTTGCAATTAATCGAATTTTAATCGCAATTACGATTTTGGCTCCCAACGATCACAAAGACACTGTTTTTAACTTCAATAAATGCAACATCTTTCCAAAAGTCAATTAGCAATCGTGTTAAATAATTGTGATTTCAATTTTGACCAAAATGACCATGACCATTATCGAGCAGCCCTAGATAAGACAGAAGATAACAAAAGTCCCTTGAAGGAAATTCGGATAAATTTAAGAAGCCTAAATGGCGATTCGCAACACTAATGCACTCCTCTATTGAGTTCAGTCCATTTTAGTTATGTATTAGTCTACCGTTACACTATATACGCATGAGTAGGCTATATATTAGGTAGCCTAATATGAGAACAAGAGCCAGTGTAGGGGTCACAGAGAGACTTCAGTATCAGCTTACAATTGCCCTATTACATCAGCATAAGTAACTGAATCCAGAGAGCTAACTAGCTTATAAGAGACCCAATCCCTCTGACTGGCTAGGCTCTACCTCTAGGCTTGCATGACTCTTTCCCATCCAGCTCAAAGCAGAATGTTCTATGGGTGTGCCTAATGCGGACTCGCCGAAATGTCAAAGCATTATATATCCTTTTTCGCACAGAGTGGCCCCTCAGGGTTTAATTGACTATGCTGTAAAGTAAGTTTGAGAGCGGCGAGAGAGAGTGGGATGAAGATGAATATGTTTCATTAGAGGGCAAACAGAGCCTGATGGCTGGAATTGGCATTGAGAGAGAGGAGGAAATGTCTAATATGGGTGAAGCATACATTTATCCACTGGGCGATCCACAACGACACGTACTGTACAGGCGTCTCTGTCCACTCCTTGGCTGATCGCCTTCAGCGAACTTACCAAGGTAGCGTTTCGTATTTAACACGTGTTCTCCACACTTTCTTTCCCTTTTTTTTCCTCCTCTCTCCTGGTTGGCCCGTGTCTTTCTCTGAACCGAACAAGGAAGGAAACGAGCTTCCTGAAGACTGCCTGGCAACTTCAAATACTCGTCAAACAAAGAACAGAGCAGAAGACAGAGGGAAGAGAAGGGGCCCCGCTGCTATCCCGCGGCCTTCGTTTACCAATTATCCTGAGTACCTGCTGACAGGTGGGTTGTCACAGTGTCTGCTTAGCCACCCAACTCTCCCTCACACCCCCCCCCCAACATGGGATGTTGAAGGGGGGCTTCAACATCCCATCTCTTTCCATCCCGCTCTGCTACAGGAAGCTCCTCGCACCTCCAGGCGAACAGAGACAAAAGAAAAAGGAGGATATGGAGGAAGATAGTGGAGAGTTTGGCTTTGAGACTCAGGCTTTGATTTGGGATACGTTTAAGAGCGACAAGACAGGTGATGGAAATGTTATCAGAGTTGCAGGACTAGTTCAATAGAAGGTTTTGAGGGTCATTATTGTGTCAAAAGTGGAGAAAAAAAAACTCACATCTACAAGGAGCCCACAATATCAAAAGCTGACAACATTACCTGGCTCCAGTTTTTGAAAGAATTCCAATATATTGGTAGAAACTTTTTTTTCCATTTCTTCGCTCACTTTTTCACTGACTATGTCTCTCTCCAGTAGCTTCTCTTTCCTGAAACACTACAAGGAGGTTTGAAGACAGGGGGCCTCCCCCCCCCATCCCCACCACCCCCCTACCCATGTCTCCTCTGTCTTGCCGTCTCAGAAACTCAGCCAGCCAACGAACACAACCGAGACAAAACATAACCATAATGGCTCATTAAAGGGAATGGAGACGACTTAGGCAAACAAAGCAGCCTTCACTGGGCTGTCACCGAAACTCCTGTGATGGTACGTCCAAACTCGCGCTGGTGACAAGGAGGCAAAAGTGTCATCCTCCCACCGAAACTTGCGACGGCTTGGAGTGTTTTGACTGCGCTCGGCGCGTCTCCGTATTTGTTCAGTGACAAATATAATGTGTGCGCAGCAGAGTGACAGGCCTCTGTGCCCCACAGAGAGGAGAAAAGTGGGTGTTCAACCACTTTTCACCCACTTTTCTCTACTTTCTGAGAGAGGTACGGATGGCTCAAGTACTGTACATGTGCAAAAAGGTTCCACTTCTACAGGAAGTTAGACTTTTTAAGAGTAAGAATCAGGGTAGGTTGAGGTTCAACGAATTGCTTAGCTTGTATGAGTATGGTAGAAATGAAGTTGAGGCCTCAAGTAAAGTTCTTGGGTGACAAGTTAAAGAAAGAAAATCTACAGTAAGTCTCTCAGTGTTGTGTTGGTCTACCACAAGCCTCAAGAAGAGCTTCAGTTCTCCATGTCATACATTATCAAAGATCTGATTGGGTCAGAGTCACCACAGACCACCACAAGCCAATCATCAACAAGCATCAGGGGCTGTCAGCACGGTCTCTGACTGGGACGATTCAAATTTCAAGAGGCATGTGCCGGGTCTGCACGCTTGACACAATTATGTAATCGTGGAGTTTTGCTGGTGCTGGTGCTGGTGCTGGTGCTGGTGCTGGTGCGGGCGCAAGAACCATGCAGCGGCTCCCAGTACTGTAGCTGTTTAATTGGCTTGAAATCTATTGACTGTGAAGGGTACAGCATATGATTAACATTTCACACTTTCATACTCATCAAACCATTCAACGATCCCCTGTATGGAAGCATCTGACTTTGTTATGTTTCTCCACCCATTTATTCTTTTTTTTCACCTGTATTATATACTGATGATGAAAATATACAGGGATGTCCCGATGAGCCTTTTTGGCCCCGGATCCAGATCTGATTTTTAAAAATATTGAATATCTGCCGATACCGACTCCCAATCTGATTTTTGTGTTGAAGAACTGCACACCGTTTTTTAACAATCGTATTGCAGATATTGCAAGTGGATGTTGGACTGTTTTGACTTTCTAGTGTAAAATACTTGCACACTGCTGACATTTTAGGCAGGCTAATGAGTAATGCCAAGTTATTTGCCAGTCAACGTTGTGTCGCAAATTGCGCTCAGCTGACGGAAATGATCGAAGGAAGGTGATCAAGGTGCCTGCCCATCCCTGATCAGTTAAAAAAATGCCCATATCGGCTGCGATCGGGATCGGGACATCCCTAAAAATCTACCTATGTTTCTCGAATTATTTTCTGTTGACCTTTTAGTGGCCTTCACATAGCCTGATATGTAAGTTTGTGCATTACACACAAGTTACAGCACTCTCTCTCGAAACACACACACACATACACACACACAATCACACACAATACCGTTCTGTGTCTCTACTATTCTTTTAAATATTGAAGACGATAGTTCAAGTCCCACGTGTGTTACAGCCAAAGGATTTGGAAAATAAGAGGCTCCTAGTCACACACTCTTTACTACAGCCAATAAAAGTGTTACAGAGTGAAGACAGAAAGTTTTTGTAGACGTTGGAAGCAAGTGGGGAGCACAGGCCTTTTATACATATTCACACTTTTAATGACACGTACTTATGACTTATGACACTGGATGAATGGAAAAAATAAATGGCAATCCATTAATACTCTATCTTGTCGTCTTACACTTCTTTTGGAACACGTTTCTCACTTTTTTTTATGACTGAAGCTAGTGTGTACAGCTAATCTCATAGGCCGCCACTGACCCAGCAGTGAAAGCACAGTCGTATCTGCTTAGCAATCCCCCAGTAATTAAGAAAGGCCCGCACCATGCCTAAACCTCTCCCTGACACAGTGTTGTGTCTGCACGGCACGGAGACAAGGAGTCATAAGAGGCTTAAGGCTCATGTACCTGCCGCACTGTGTGTGTGTGTGTGTGTGTGTGTGTGTGTGTGTGTGTGTGTGTGTGTGTGTGTGTGTGTGTGTGTGTGACTTTCAAGAATAGCAGGACAGAAGATTAAAACAGTGATCAGAAAAGTAGAATTAACCACCTTCACTGCTTTCTTAATTACAGTGAAGTCCACCTCGGTGTGAGCGGCACTATAAATACCTTCCAACTCCCAAGAGGCCCTGAAAATCCAACTTGTAAATGAAGAACAAAACACACACACACACACACACACACACACACACACATCCTTTTCACAGAATGACCAACAACTGAACCCGCCACTTCTCAGAAACTGGGCCAAACCATATGTCCTTCAGCGTATTTTAGGATCAGACTAATTCATTTTGATGATATCATGAAAAATGATATCTTAAAAAAGAAAAAAAAAGAATGAAAAAGAGGAAATGTGAAGAGCGCAAGAACAGACAGAGCCGGTAAGAGACAGAGAGAGAAAAAGAAAAGCGACCACAGGAGGGAGGGCCGTGGGGAATACACGTGATGAATTCAGGTCTGATGGGGAGTTCCAGGAGCGTAAAATAAGGTTGAACCTCAGTAGGATCAGCATCCAGGGCAACATTACGATACAAGTAGATTTTTTCTGACAGGGATAAAATGATCTGTAATTAGGACAAAGAGCTCTAGTAGCAAGTTCAAAGATTGTTTTCTTCTTTCTTTTTTTTTTGCGAGTTAGGGTCCGTAAGTTGTTTGTGTGGATTCCCAGGATGGCAGGAGTTAAAAGAGAGACAAAGCAGAATGAATGGGAGATGGATAGACACTATGTTATTTAAGAGAGGGGACTGAGCAATTTGAATGTTGAGATAATGGATCGGAGAAGGAGAGAGAAATGTGAGAATGTGACTTATGCAAGGTTCAGTGGTTAAGTGAAAGTGGACAAGGTGAAGCCTGCTGTGGGTGTTTAGAACAGCAGGGGAGAGAGAAAAAGAAAGAGGGAGAATAAGGAGAAAGGGGGAGAGTAACAAAGCAAGCTAACCCCCCCTCCCCCCCCTCCCCCTGCAGGAATGAGCCACAATCCATCATAGGCAAAGCATGAGAAAAATAAAAAAATAAAAACTCACAACAAGTGTTCCCCAACATATTTATCCCTTCTTGCAGCTCACCAAAAACGACATATATTGTCTTTGTCACATGACTCAGGCCTGTAATAGAAAACTGGCAAATGTTTAAGCTTAGAGAGATCGCATGCAAGGGTGCATGGGAAGAAAAGCATGAAAACTGATGGCTAGGCTGAGTTGATGTGAGGGGCTTAGTTTTATAAAAGGCGGGTTTCAGGAAATGTAGCTATGTTGACACTTCATGCTTCCCTTTACACAAAGACAATTCAAACAGGAATACCATATTTATACACAGCAAGGCATTCGGATCTATTCTCTCTGTATGTGTTAAGACAGCTTGGCAACACAGATTTATAAAATCAATATGGCTGTTTAGTCAATTGCATTAATGTAGTGATGACTATGCACCGAAAATGAAGTTGAGACAACTTCTGTTGCTCATATCGGTTTCCTTCACTGTTCTAACAAATTAGGGCAAACACATATTCCAGATAACTCACTTTAAAGTATGTTCCACTGTGCTGTAACATGTCACTATGCATGTAAGGTGCACAGCCGCGCAGCGAGCTTAAGACATTTCCAATAAAGGGTGGAGACAGCTGATTGCCTTTGGAGTTTATGCGAGAAGCAATTGTGTGAAAACAGTGTTAAACAACAAATGCAAATCACAAAACTGTGAGCTTCCATAAACAACAGTTAGACCTTATGTAGCCCATCGCCAAAATGAGTTAGTATAGTAACGAGGTAACTTGATTCCAAAAGACTAGCAGTCAAATTAGTTACACTGGGCCCTATTTTAACGATCTAAGAGCACGGCGTGAAGCGCCTGGCGCAGGTGCGTTTAGGGCGTGTATGAATCCAGTTTTGCTAGTTTAATGGTGGAAAAAAGGGTCAGGGTTGTACTTAGTGTCTTTATTAATTCATAGGTGTGTTTTGGGCGTAACATTCAATAAACCAATCAGAGATCATCTCCCATTCCCCTTTAAAAGCAGCCTTGGCGCATCCCTGTGTGTGTGTTACGAGCATAGTGTTCGCACGCTGTGCATGACCCTAGGCGCATTTTACTAATGCGCTGTTAAACTAACAATGAAATGCTTTAGACCAGGTTTTTGTTGGTCAATGGCGAGATCACTTCCCGCTTCCTCAAGATAGCAATACGCCAAGAACGCACCTGAACACACCTCCCTGTAAGACCAGCACGCCCATGGGTGCACAGATGGGCACAGGTGCATTTGCTATTTAAACGACGTGGGCACTGGATGCGAAATTGACAACTTCGTCGGTCTTAAACTAGCAAAGACACTTGCGTCGGCTTTGCGCTGAAAGATAGGGCCCATTGTGTTTCATGTCAGGAAGAAACAACCACTGAAAGATTAACAATGACTTCTCATAGGAAGTAGAGTAATTAATCTAGTAAACCTACACATGATTGCAACAAGAGTAAAAGTAACATTAAAATAAACATTAGTTCCCAGAGTGCCCCAACAGTAACTCATTACTTAGTGTTGAATGATGCATTAGTAACACGTTAGCTCCAAACAGCTAGTACAGTAGCTAGCTTGGTTAGCAGTCAGTAAACTCAATTTAAAGTAACTAAATTCGGTAACACTTTACTTGAAGGTATCTACATAAGAGTGACATGACACTGTCATGAACACATGACACTGTCATGACACAGTCATGACTCATGAACCATAGGGCTAGGGCGTTGCCCATCCCGGGCGTTGCATTTTAACCCTAACCATAACCATAACCATAACTTGTCATGACAAAAACCAAATGACTTACTAAAAGCGTTATGTCATAAACGTTTATGACTTGTTTATAATGTTTATGACACGTTCATGACAGTGTCATGTCGCTCTTATGTAGATACATTTCAAGTAGAGTGTAACCCTAAATTCTACTAGATCACTATTCAACAATCACCTGTGATAAAACAGCTGTGATAAAAGGCCACGTAATGCTCCACAAAGGGCATTTGGGGAAAAGATTAAAAATGCAATAAAATAGTTAATAGTGCACCTTTTACTCCACTGCATTTATTTGAAAGCTATAGTTACTTTGCAGATTAAGATTTTACAACACAGAACATATACTCAGCTCATTAAATACTGGTATGATGCATTCTTACAGATTAAGTTATCCGTCAAAATAAAGTAGTTCAAATTTCTCCAACCGACTTCAACATTAAAATGGGTTGTTGTTCTACATCGGGGAAATAACGAGTACGTTTGACTGTACAAACACTGGGCCGCTTCTAAAACAGCACTGAACTAGAGGGGCACTCGCAAAGCGTAGGCTTCCACCAAGGCACACCCTATGTCACAATGTTAATGCAGTGTGAATTTTCCCAGTCGGGACCTAACTTTTCCGATTATTCTGACACCACATGAATGCAGCACAAACGCCTTATCTCACAATGTTAACGAAAGTGAAGAAGTAATTTGTGTATCTGCCCCGTGATTCGGATCCTGCTCCAAAATGTGACGCGTTCTTCCTCGCTCCATACTACGCCCTTCCACCAAATTTCATGAACATCGGGGCCAATAAAGTTTGTCTGTAATCCTGCTGACAGACAAACCACACCGACAAACAGACCAACAAACAAATCAAACAAACCAAACCCGAAAACATCCCCTCCTTAACGGAGGTAAAAAAAAAAAGAAGAAGAAATGAAAGGACACTGGGTGTAAAGCCAACAGATTCAAATTGTGTCTAATTCTCCTCCAAATCTGAAGTCAGCGCCTTTATGTCAGAAAACACAACGCAACTGTCTCTCAGTTGACAAGAACTAAAAATACACAGACAATAGCTTCGAGATGAGCAGAGGCACAAAAAATAAAGGAGAAATGTTTTGTCCTTCAGTCGTGTTTTTCGCTCCACTTTCCCACCCCATGCCAGTAACTGCAGAATAAACGGATATGTGAATTAAACCCCATTGTTTAAAAAAAAGATCTGCTTGCTAAATTTAGGCGCTGCTCTTGTTCTCCTTCAATGTGAAAGAATGTGCCAGTTATGTTATGTTTGTTTGTTTTATTTTCTTCCTTTTTTTTTCCGTTATCCATCGTCGTAATCTCGGGCTACATACATCTCGTGTTGTTTGAACAAGTGCGAGTATCTGTGCATGCGTCAAGGCAAAAGAGAAAGAAACACACACACACACACACACACACACACACACACACACACACACACACACACGCACACACGCATATAGTTCAGCCATGCGATTTTTTGCAATTAGAAAAGACACAAAAATAATTATTCTGCAGCGCAGTCAGTCGACATATCCTGAGTCGATGATGCACGGATCACGTGTTTAATAAAAAAGGTTAATCAGTTGTTAATCAGAGGATTAATAACTTGTTATTTTCTTTACAAAACCATTAATATTATGCCATAAATATTTAATGTTGATAGGTCTTTTTTTTTTTTTTTTTTTTTTTTTTATTTTTTGGTGTGAGAGACGGGGTGGGGGGGTGATATGTGCTTGGCGATGCAGGGCAGAGTGAGCAATATCCAGGCATTAATGTGCATTAATCATGCTTTGGTGAAGACAAATAAATTCATTCATGTTTATTAATACAACCTTGGAGAAAACAATACTCTTTACATTATTCACCGAGTTATTAAGACAGGATTTATGAACAGGAGGACCACAGGACAGAGACTCTGGATACGAGAGAGAGAGAAAAAGGGATAGAAATAAGAAAAATAGAGCGCACAAGAGGGAGGTCAGAGTCCCAAAGCCAGGAGCAAAAGTTCATTAATGTTTAGGATGGAAGGGGCACAAACGTTTAGGGAGGAAGTGTGTGTGTGAGTGTGTGTGTGTGTGTGTGTGTGTGTGTGTGTGTGTGTGTGTGTGTGAGTGTAGTCCACCACTGGAAAGCTGGGGGTTAAACAGAGATTTTTTTTTTTTTGCCCTCACTCATTTTCTCCTTAACAAATTACCCTTCCCGTTTGCTAATCAAAGCAAAACAAATATTGCTTTTCATTCGCTCCATTTGTTTGAACGAACATACAGACATTCCCAAAATACTCATTCCCAGCTCAGATGTAATTAAATTGTGCCTTTAGTGAAAACATGCAATGGTACTCCAATTAGTTGTGTTTTTGTCGTCGGGGTAAAGATGGAGATTGGCGGTGGGGGCGCCTCGGGGCACCTCGGTGTCCCGAAATTGAAGTATGTCTTTGGCGGGGGGGGAGGGGGGTGGGCGGGGCGGAGGGTATGTTTGTTAGACAATGTTTGGGTGCACAAGGCTGACTGCAATGACAGAAGAAACAAAAAGTGTTTGCAGAGTTGGTGGATGATCTGATGATAAATTATTTGTTGTGGCATTACTGTCTTGATGAAGAGTGATATGTATGTTTGAGATGAGAAATGCTATATCCATGTGGCCCCGGAGACCGTCCTCACAGGACAAATGGCAGCATAAGTTGTTTGTTTAGTGCCTAAATATGACAATTGTTGATTATTATTTAATGGCTCCATATGCCCCTTATAAACAGCAGAGAGTGGAGACCTGACAGGAGATGAGGAGAGAAATACCCCTACCCAACAAAGTAGTTGCACCCTAGTCTATATCCACGACATTCTACTTCTTGGATTGTTCAGATGTTGACGGAAATTCCGCCGGCTGTCCCTCTTTTAAGGCCGGATGTCCGTCACCTTCCTTTTTCTGTGAGTTGGCGTTCTAAACTCTGGTGGATTTCTGAGGACTATGGTTAACTGCTCCTCAGATCTCTACAGGGTAAATCCAGACAGCTAGCTAGACTATCTGTCCAATCTGAGTTTCCTGTTGCACGACTAAAACAACTTTTGAACGTACACGTGTTCCACTAAAACAAGTTCCTTCCCGAGGCTATTTTGCAGCGGCACAGTCATTGTGTCCGGGGCAACGCCAAAAGCACCTGACCAAGCGTCTGTATTTTACACAATGGGAGTGAGAATCTGTTGACAGTACATGACCTCAACAACCTAACATCCTGACTGCATTGGCACTGAACCATGTGTCCTTTTATTTCCAATATTAGTTGTCAAATAAAGGCAATATGCCCAAAGTGATCTTTGGTGACGATGCACATTTTCTGAAAAATTACCTTGGTGCTCTATTTCTTCTAGCTTTCAGTGATGCCACCAGGGTGGCAAATGATGGAGAAAAAAGTGTGCTAGGTGTTTTATAAGATTGGGTCAGTGTTGTGTTAATGCACAATGGTAGTGAAGCTGGGTTGTGTGTACTGCTGTGATTCCATCTTCTAATCATTGTTTTTCTCTCTCTCTCTCCATCTTGAATGCCTTCTTGCTTTCCCTTCTTTGTCTTAAGCTACAAATTGTGTTTTTATTGAAGGGCTGTATGGATCGCTCGGCAAAATGTCATCCGTCAAGCTGTCGATGAATCCATCCTTTCATTTAATGATCAGCCTACCTGATATGCATTTTACATGGCTCCATATACCTTTAATGGGAATCAATGGAAAGCAAATAAACGCTGGAAGCCAGTAAGCTGCGTGTCTGACGGAAGGATGTGGACGCCGGATATTTGTCGATACACGCAGCTCTGTTCTTAGCCGTGTGGCTTTTTACTGTATACGCCTGGATGAATGTGGCTACAAAGGTGGCTCACTGTGGGTTAGAGACTGGCTCACATGAGTCTGTACCATCCTGCTGCTACATTCTCCCGCTTGCTTTGTCTTCATAAACTAAGAGAGAGGACGAGATTGAGCGAAAGAGACAGAAAGAAAGGAGAAGGTGGAAATGATGAAGGCAGAACGAGAGAAAGACAATTAATAAAAGAGGAGGAGGAAGAAGAAGAGATGGAGAGCAGGGGGCTTAAAAAGTGAAAAGGGCCAAGGAGGGAGAGAGGAAGGGAGGGATTCGACGTGGTTTCAGTTAAATACTGATTTCATCATACGATTGGGGAGGAGGGGGGAGGGGATGGTGGCTGTGGCTGTGGCAGCTCTAAAACACATAACTTTTTACGAAGTGAAAATCAAATATTAAAAATGACAGGCCTTATAAGTGTGCTGAGTGAGCTCGGGTCACGGAGGGAGGGAGGCGCGGGCGGCTTGTCAGCTACTATCTGTCAGGGCGAATTAGAAACAATCAGGGCCGAGTGAAAGGGAAGGTGATTGTTATTAAGCGGCGGGGCCCTGCGAGCGGGCGCCCCAGATGTGGCCGTGCATATAAAAGAACAGGAAGCCGGCAGTTTAATTCAGGAAGCTTGCCGAGGCGAGTGAGCAATGCCACAAAAGACGAGAGGGAGGCGGTGGATGCTGGGGGGTGGGGGGGGGGGAACAGAGGATATGAGGGGGTTGGGGGCTTCTTGTCGCTAATATGCTGGAAGTTACTTTGATAACATATTAGGCCTTTTGTGGAATTGTGGAATGACGCAACTCCTTTTTTTAATTTATTTTTTCCTGCGCTCATCCATCTCTGTCCATCCCGCACAGGGAAGTGGCGGGTCAGCCCATAGAGAGGGTAATAGGAAGAATCACGGGTGAAATCTAGATAAGTCGACCTTAACACACACACACACACACACGTACGTACGTACGTACGACAGTGGGGTGGGGATAGACAGCCGAGCCCATATATCAATTACAACCTGATATCCTGGGAGGATGATGGGATGCAGAGAGAAACCCCTGAACGGATATGTGTGAGCTCATGTCTCAGCACCCAATACCGCCCAACGCTGTGTAAATCTTCTATTTTTTTCTTTTTATAATCACCTGACAGTGTGTATCCCTGAGCTGATGTCGATGTTTGGTCTACGTGACTTTTCCTCTCGCCGTTGTGGACAAGCACATTGATAGACATGGACATGACTCGGTTTTGACTCCTTTGGTAGTCCTGTTATCTGTCAAGTTGCTCCCCTACCCCGCTAAAACCCCTTGGAGACAGACATCAACGCCCACAGATCCCTATCAGGGAGAATGGGGTTTAGGGGAGCTGATTCATATGTACAATATGTTAGTGAGGGGAGGATGGGGGTATTAGAATGATAAAATTGCTACTGGGATAGTCAGAGGTGATTTTTATAATGTGAATAAAGATAGTCTGTAGTAGTGCTGACCGAGTATTTTCATTACCATCGCGATATGAACATGTGTGATGAATGCACTGCAAAGACTGCCTGGAACGCGATGAATTAGGGAAATCATTTCATTTAGGGATGGGTACCAGAACCGGTATTAAGCGGGCCCAGGGGCTAAAACTGTAGTAATTATCATCATCACGCTGCAGCCTCTCCCCTGATCTGTGTCGGGAGTTTCAATTCCCCCGATTTTCACAATTTTTACAAAAAATATCAAAACCCGTCCATCCACTATATTTATTTGGCAATAGCCTGCTGTCACTGCTGTTTGTGATCGTTTTCTTTCTAAATTACAAAGGCCTACATGTCCGCCCATACATTTGTGTCTGAAGAGAGCGCAGAGGAGAAGGCAGAGTCCCTTCATCTGCATATAGACTACTTCACCGGTGCTGCAGCAGCAACAACAAACCAAAATACCAAATAACAGCAGCCTTCACTTAACTTGAGAAAGGTAATCAGCTGATTGACAGACGACAGCGGAGGTAAAAAAGTGAGTCGCGGCAATACAGTTCGAAAGGGCAATGGTCAATGGGGGAACCCGCCAACACTGACATCATCACACCCATTCCGACTAATGGTGGGACATCATCACTCAGTCACAGAACGGCAGAGTTTTGAGGTTGTAGGGCTTATCCTATGGGCCTATGGTCCTACGGTCCAGCCAAAAAAGAAAAATTAACTTGACGTCTCAATTCAACCTTTAATTTGTTGAATGGATATCAAACAAAGTCTACTCACATAATTAGGAATAATAAATGAAACAAGTACTACCAAAGATAGATTTACTAAAGTCTTTATTTGACCGTACTGGGAGCCAATCACTGCCTACCTCCGAGGCAGAAAGTCAAGTGGATCCATTGCCTCGTAAATAGTTTCACTTAACACCAGTTACGTGAAATCAATGGGAAGTACAGAAGGAAGAAAGAGCAGGAATGAAGGAGGCTGTTAAGCTAGTTTCTTTCATATAGTACTTCTGTCTCGGAGCGTGAAGGGCTTTGATTTCTATTTACTTTGTAGTGAGAGATATCGCAAGAAATGTTCCCTCTCCTTAAGAATCACTGATCATCTAATAGGTTGAAATAAGCAGGCTTGTCACATGCTCCCTCTCCCTCTCTCTCTATGTCTCTCTCTCTCTCTCTCTCTCTCTTGTCGTCTTTATCGTGGTGATCAGTCAAACGCTCACCTAACACAAGCCGTCTCTGGTTTCCACCTCCCAGGTTTTTCTCCGCGCTGCCGCTGCTGATGTAGCGGAGGTTATATGGTGTTAAACACAGAGCTGCTAAACGTTCCCCAAGGTAATAACAGTCAGTGTATATACAGTGCTTTGCAGTACTGCGACGGGAAGTTGCTGCCAAGTGTGGAAGCAATGGAGATGGAGAGCAAGAGCCGAGAGGGAGGGTGAAAGTGGGGAAAAAAAGGAGAAGGAAATAAAATAATTACCAGACAAAGAGGTTGAAAAAGAGAGTAACGAAGGGTGCAAGGAATGAGGTGGAAGGTGAGTAATTGCTAAACCAGAGGCATAAATAAAGACAATGAGAAGTGATACTGTTGTTGTAAAGCTGTTACATACTGATTGCTGAGTTAGCACAGGTGCATGCACTGTGGTTACAATTACATGGGTTTAAATGCAGCTTTTAGTCAGGCCAGCCCTTTCATCTTTTATCCACTACTATTTTCAATTCACTTTTGGGGTCACTTGAGGGCTTACATCCTCTCTTAGCCTTGAAAACAGTATTTTGACAAAGTTACCTTAACTTGAGTTTCAATTGCTAGCTTTTCTGAAACTTTCATCAGCAAATTAAAGTAGGCTTTGTTTGTGGCCCTGAGTTCCCTAAAGTCACCAGTGTGGCAACATTTTGCCTTCCCTGTGAAGTATTTAAACAAACAACAAACGATTAGGAGTGGGCTCTGACTGGACTTCATGGTGCATTCAGGTGCACCTCGTAAACTCACGGTGCATTCACGTGCAACCAGTAAACTTTGAAAAAATGTTGTTCTAAAGCACCCTTCAACCATCCTGCGGCTTTTATTGTGGCATTTCCATCACTACTGAAAAAAAAGTTTCAATAAAAAGTTGAATTGAATCGCCGGCCTCGAATACTCCTCGACGCAGTGGCCGCTGTTTCGACTCAACCCTGCGGCCCTTTGCTGCATGTTTTTCCCCACTCTCTCTCCCCTTTCATGCCTTCAGCTGTCCTATATAAATAAAGGCCTAAAATGGCCCAAAAAAAATAAAATAAAATTGAATCGAATCGTGACCATAAAATCGAAAGTCAAATCAAATCATGGATTTGGAGAATCATCACACACCTAAACGCTAGAATGATTACTGTATGTATGACAATGTTTTGTTATTTTATCAACATCAAAATATTTAGTAATATATCAGTATATGGCAGTGGTCGACGCAAACTCATAAAGAGCCCAGCTGTACATTCTTCCGTCACGATATGTCATAATTTTGTTTGAATGAGAAGGGCATTGTTGAAATTGTGGTGGTCCATTTTCACAAAACCTTTTACTATCTATTCGCTCCAAACTGACAAGTCATTAATTAAGATTTGTAGAAAAATGTTTGCTGAAGTGCCATAAACCGATACAGTTGGACTACACCCAGGTAGTATACAGAGGAGCAAAGTGTCCCTCCCTCGACCGACTGACCTAAATTTGTCTCTTGATGAACAAAGTGTAACAATATGGGCTTTTTTTTTTTTAAGGTGAATGAAGACAGGGAAGCAATGACATATCAAGGCAGAAGAAAGTCAAAAGTGATATGGATGCTGTGGGAGGTGGAAATTGCCCTACTCCCCAATCCAATCCACCCCCCCCCTCCCCCTCCCTCCCCCTTTCTCCAAGAGGCCAAATCCAGGCCATGTCTAAGATTTCACAACGATTAGCGAGGGAGGGATATAGAGATGTACTAGAGCAGCATTAGCCATTAATCACGAAGGGGGGAGGGAGAGGGAGTGATAAAGAGAGAGGACTGTCCTAGCATGGCTCAGCATGGGACTTGTACTTTTACTGTCAGGACCTCCAGGGGTCTTGTGTTTGACGGCACAACAGTGGCTCAGTAGCAGTGGAGGAGCTTCTTAATTCTTGAGCCATTGGAGTCAGAGATTCAAGACCAAAATATATAAAACATAAAAATCCATGGTAGTATTTAAATAAAAAATCTTAATCAGACATTTCTGTGTGTATGATGTATTTTGCAGCAGAACTGCATCTAATCATGTTTATAATTGAACAGAATGTCAAGTTTACATTGCTGAGTATTTTGTCTGTAATGACAGCTGGTGTAATCTGGATAAATGACAATACTGGCTATTGCTACTCTACTACAGTATTCCTTCCTTGTTCCTCATCAACATGCAACTCAACTGTTCTGTACAACAACAAGTTTTATTCATTTTTTTACACATAAATGTTTACACGGTGTGTCCTCTTTCCGGAATTGAAATGTGACGTCTGGGAAGAGTGTTGTTCTAACGCATCACCTTCCAAAAGACTTAAATAAATCATGATCATAAACAATCACAAACACATAAATCATCTTAATCCATTTCACAATGAAAAACGTTCTGATCTGCCACGACTAGGTTTGTTCGGCACATGAAGTAAAGGTTAGGAAAGATTGTGGTCATGGTTAAAAGAAACCAACGTTGACTGTTGGTAACAAAAAAAAAAAAAAACAAGGGATGCAAAACATCCATTCTCTGTGTCAAAGTCACATGCTTGGTTGAGCAAACCATTTACCCGACCTCCTTCCAAAGAGGTTTTGTGGCATAAAGTCACGCTACTTCCACCTTTGCCTTCTGAGAGAAAATAGTTATTACTTACATGACCGCAAGAGTTCACTTGTCAGGAAAATGTAAATGCATGTTTGACAAGAAATTCTCATTACAGGGTTGACTTACTAACACATGACCAAGAATTAAATATCTTATATCAGTCTCATATATCTCTTAGTCTCTGTACCAGGATGGACATGAGTTTTAAGATCTGTGACTAACCGGTCTATCCCCTTGACCAATGGGCTATCCTGACTCAAACCATTTAAGATCAATGCCTAACCTAAACCATCTTCGTACATGCGTAGAACAAATCAGGTTTGCTGTACGGATAGGGCAGCGAAGATTTTGCTGGGGTCATTCCAATGTTCCCAGGGTCCTATGTTCCCCAGAATTATATGGCACATAATGGGGACGAAGACAATAAGTCCTATGTTCCCAGGGTCCTATGTTCCCCAGCTCATTATAGCACGTAATGTGACCCTGAAAAATATGTCCCCCAGTTCTGTGTACACTTAATATGACATGGGCTAGTGTTAGGATAAAGTTACTTTCAGAGTAATGACTATAATGGTGACTATGATAGTCATGAAATTACACTGGCACAGTTCTTCGTTCTTCTTGATAATGGTTGCTCTTTTTGGATGGAGAACAACTCCCAAAATATATTTCAGTTCTAAATTTAAAATAATAAGAAATAGTCAACCAATTAAAACAGAGGAAGAAGAAAATCAAAAGAAGAAAAAGGAACAAACATGAATCTTAAATATTTTAGGCTTAGGAAATCAAAAGTAGTTGACCAAGTAATATAACTGAGATTAGGAAAGAGGTCTAAGGTTAAATTAATATTATTTATGAAATATTTTAAAGCAAACACAATAGGAGGGTTAATGTGTGTTACTTGGACCATAGATGCACTCCCATCTTGCCCATGCACGACCACCTGTTTTCAAGTGACTAAATTACATACATAGCTCACATGGTAACAACTAAACCATCTCCATGACAACTGAGCAACTCCATCTGCTGAGGAAGGTCATGAAATGTACAAAACAAATATTAAAATATCACAAATGCAGAAACAATTTGGATTAAAAGAATGATTAAGTGGAAAACACAATATACAATCTGCTCTGACTATTGGTGGAAGAAGACTACACAGGGTTTCAACACTAATACAGGATATGGTATTACAGCGCTGGTTGTCGCAGGGCAGCTAAAGGTCCTGGGCCAGACCAACCCCCAACTCTTCAAATAATGTCGCTTAAGCCGGCTTCACATTGGCTGCGTGGCGTGAGCGTGGTGTTTCTGTTGCGTGTCAGTTCCGTGGATTTTTCTGTCTTTGCACACCAGAAACATGACGCCACGCAGCTGACAAGCTCACGCCACGCAGCCAGTGTGAAGCCGGCCTTAGTCAGTGGCTCTTAGCGTAATTTTCCGATGCAAAAATCACCATTTAGCGTCTGTATGGAACGCACCGGGCAGAGCAGCAGCTTGACCGTGACGCTGTAAGATGACATAGTATTACAACCCCTTCTCACTCCGAACACGTAAAATACTGACGCTTAGGCAGTGGCTTTCAGCGTCAGATATGACGCAACAAACAACACAGGACCGTCACCCAGGAGACCGGGGTTCGTGTCCCGCGCGTCATGGAAACATACTTTTTTGTTATGCCCACCCATGACCTTTTCCTTAACCTGTGTCAAAAGTGACACCAATAGTCCCGACCAAGCGCGTTTAGAGAATTTAGATATGATGCTAAAGGGGACTTTTAGCGTCAATAGCAACGCCAAAGGCACCTGACCAAGCATCCGTATTTTACGCGATGGGAGTGAGGATGTGTTCAGTATTAAAGGTGTCGTAGGTAGGATTGCGAAGATCCAGGACTTAGCCAAAAAATTTGAACATCGACACCTTCTCAGTCCCTCCCCCCTTTCCGCCAAAGCCTAAAACGGTCTCCTAAGCCCCTCCCCCCACAAGGGAGAATGAATGCGTGTGCATGAGCAGTGATTAACACGCAGTTAGACCCCCCCCCCCCCCCGACCCTGATTGGTGCATCTGAACAGGGAGCGGTGGATTTTTGCAAATCACACTACAGGCTGTAGATGGTTCCAGAGGACCCACATTTTTTTTAAATTACCTGCTTCTTGTAGTTCTACTCGAACATAGGGTCAGTTTCAACAATATGACAGAAAGTTAGTTTTATAAGGCTTACCTACTGCACGGTAGCGAGTAGTATGAAAGACCGAAAAACCGCATAAGGAGCTTGGTTGGGGTGGTGGATGGGCCACACAACACAGGACTTTCAGCCAAAGGCACCTGACCAAGTGTCGCTTTTTGACGCGATGGGAATGAGAATATGTGTGAATATTTTGTGAAAATACCTACAGTCAACCCTACAATATTGCCACAATGTCAATGTATTTGGTTTAAAATATCGCAATATTTGATTTTCTCCATATCGCCCAGCTCTACTTTGAGCTAGACCTTTCATGTGTAGATAAAAGTGAGGGAGTTTTGCTGGAGAACCGTTTCCACCTGTGAGTGGCGTGATCAGTACCTTTTTTTATATGCTGTGGTGAAGCATACATATAAGGTGTAGTCAAACACCAACACCCCACCTCCTTACATCACTGTGCTGGGAGGCAAGGTTGAAGCAGGGTGACCATAAAACCAGAATGGCCTTTAGTTAGTCTTCCCTGCCTTCTATCTCCCTCACCCCCCTCCCTACACCCATTCCTCTCTTCTTATTTTTTTATTTTTTTATTTTTTTTTTTCTGTACTATGAATAAATTTAGTCTGTCCCGGACATGAAAATGTCAAATACCTAAAATACACCTAGGCTAAATAGCATATTAATTTTTAATGCCTGCTCATCCTATGCTGCTATTCTCATATCAGGCCTGTCTGCCAACAGCTGTTGCTGGCTCTCTGGCTGGGAATTTATCATCCATCTAGCTAAAGGAGGGGAGAGAGGGAGAGAATAAAAAAAAAAGAGATGGGAGACATTGTTCGGAAGACAAGAGAAAAAGAAGGGGAGGGACAGCTCCGTGTTTTCATGGATCCCTACCTTGTATTTATATCACCCTCACCTCGCAACTTTTCTTCCTTTGATATACGAGTGGGATTCAATTACACTAATGCCAAACATAAATTGTTGAAGATTTCTTCCTTTTTTTCCCCCCTCGCATTGTGTTACGGCGCGAGCCTCCTCATACATAAAAGAGAAATAAGGGAGTAGAGTGGTGACATTGACGCTGGAGGTAGTGACATTGGGGAGAGCGGCAGTGGGAGGCGAGATGCACTGAAGCAACGTGCCAGTGTGGGTGTTGAATGCCACCCATGTGCGTTTTTTAGGTGGCATGTGGTGGATGATTATCATAGATTATCACAATCCAGATTGTTACAAGTTCTGTCTGTGCACATAGCAGCAGTGTACTGTAGCTGTGTGACTATCTGTGTGTGTGTGTGTGTGTGTGTGTGTGTTTTGGTTTAAGACAGAGTGCCTTTGGGGATAAGACTAAATGGTGAGCGAATGATGAACAGTTGGAGTGTGTGAGCGTATGTGTGCATTTGTGTGTCTGTGTGTGTCTTACAGTGAGAGAAGGAAGCACATTTCATACAGGGCTTCAACTCCTTCTCACTCCCAGCGACTAAAACAACCTTTGAACGTATACGTGTTCAGAGGCACCGTGGCTCCGTCTGACGATAAGACGATTGTGATTGGTTTAAAAAAATGCCAATAAACCAGGGCACGCATTTCTCCCATCCCAGAATTCTGTGTGGACTAGCCAGACCTTCCTCCGCAGCGCTGTGGAGGAAGGTCTGGCAATGCGAGACTGTGTTGTTTGATCCATCCACCACCCCAACCTGCCCCCGCGGATTTTCAGTCTTTCATACTACTCGCTAACGTTGTCTCTGTTAGTGTTGCGTCATCTTACAGCGCCTTCGTTGAGCTGCTGCTCTGCCCGGTGCGTTCCATACAGATGCTAAAGAGGGAATTTAAGCGTCAGTATTTGACGAATTGGGAGTGAGAACGGGTTGAGGGTTTAAAAATGTTTTTGAAAATCTTCAAGTTGAGGACATTTCGCTACAGGGTAAAGGTATGGGTGTTGTGTGTGTGTGTGTGTGTGTGTGTGTGTGTGTGTGTGTGTGTGTGAGCTTACCTTAACACACCAACTGCATACTGGAGTGCAACCTGTCTGTTTGGATCAAGTGGCCTCTCACTGTCACTCCTGACTGACTGCTGCTTACTGGAATGGCCACCTGGAGGGAGAAACCGAGCAGCGGAAAGATTAGAAAGATGAGGTGATAATGAAATATAGACCCTGAAGAGGAGAATGGACAGGGCGGGGGGCGGGGTATACAGGCCGAAGAAGAAGACAGTGATGGGTGGTGAGGAAGAAGAAGATGAGGTTGGGGGGGGGAGGCCTCCGTGTCATGATGAAAATCTAACAAATTCAGCGAGCGACGCTGCAGAGGTCAAGGGAACGCAGCCGGAAAAGGTTAAAGATGAAATCAAAGCCAGTGTTGCTGCGGTGCCCGGAGGCACAGCTGAAAATCTATCCCTCCAGGGCAAGGCCACCGCTGACACGAGGCAGACAAGAAGCTAAATACTGCACGCCACTCGGGGATCTTTCATTTTCAACCGATCAATAAGGGCTTATATTTATCAGGGCCTCTGAGCAGCTGCCACGTCTGACAACCTCCACTTCATTTTTGCACTCCTCCTCTTCTCTTCTCTTCTCTTCCTCACCCTCGCATGCTAAATTGAGACCCATCGACCATGAAAAGGGGCAGAGACCCTGGATTGCCATTAACCCCCCTTGTGTCACTAGACTGTCTAACACACACACACACACACACACACACACACACACACACACACACACACAAATGCCCTGGAGATATACTTCTGCTAAAGGCCTGTCTCCCCCTTCTTTAAAGAAACATGCCTTATCATTATGGCCTTGGCACAGACACCAGCACCTCTTCATGTCTTTTGTTCCTCAAGCTGCCCATGCCACCCAAGACACACACACACACACACACACACACACACACAAACACACATGCATGGAGACAAACAAACATGTAGACACACACACACACACACACACACACACACACTGTCCTGCGACAACCTGATTTCACTTTTAATTTCTACCATTTTGAACATGTCTTTCTTGCCAAAATTTATTTCAAATAACAAGAATATCAAATCCCAAATTACCACTCTAAATCTGAGGAGCATTACGAGATGCGGAAGATTGGGTTTAGGGGTCTGAGTTAAAATAACTGGCAGTCTAATCATCTGCACAACAATATTTGCTGTGAGGCATTCTAAATAGATTATCGCTAGTCCATCTGTGTCATCATTGATTTATAAGGCATTAAGCTGCTCGGGGAAGAGAGAGGGCCTTGCCTCCTTTGCTGTTAAAGGGGCTTCTTGTCGAAATCAGGGGCACGCCAATGGAACAACTGTGGCACTCGTCTAACCTCCCCTTTAATCGTCAGGCGAGAGGAAGTGAAAATAGGACGGGAGTATCGAAAAGGGAAGTATGAATCCAAATTTTCTGCATCTCTTTTTGTTTGGCGATACAAAGAGACTGGGAGGAGGGGAGGAAGTACACACAGAGAGAAACAAACACACATGCACATACACACATGCAGAAAAAAAAAACAAGGGACATCATTAACATATGAATGCTATATGCAAATGGTAGGGAGAGAGCAGATGTTGTTGCATTTAATTGACCTATATGTGAATTGCATCCAAACCTTTCAGTGTGTTTTCTGGGCCCACTGAGTACAGTTTTGACTGGCTTTCTGGTACCACGCAACGTATGAGCCAGGAGCACGACGATTTTTGTTTAAACATAACGAGAGAGATGACTAAACATAGAAAAGAATAGAATAGAATAGAATTGAGTAGGATAGAATGGAGTTTTAAGTAAAATAAGAAAAGAAAATATGTATAAAATTGGCGAAAACTCATTGTTTGTCCCTGGTTTTTCTTTACAGATGACATCTCTGATATAACTGATTGTATTTTGCTTACTAACAGGCGGTGGTGGTAGAAAGTACACTTACTCAACTACTGTATTTGAGCACAATTTGGAGGTACTTTGGCTGAGTATTTTTAAATATATATATTTGTTACTTTAGACCTCACTACAATTTAGAGGGAGCTACTATACTTTTAACTCTACTACACGTGTTTGACACCTATAGTTACTGGTTACTTCGGAGATTCATATTTTACATATGAGCTAAATAATATAGATATTGTTGACTACCCAACAGTATATAGAATAGCTAATATAACCAAAATTAGCACCACCCCAGCTCGTATCATTAAAATGATGCATGCTTACATGTTAATACACAAAATAAATCAGAATTTACTACAGTCCTGTGTCACTGGTAAAGGGGACATTGTGCCTTATATGTTTTCTCATTGAAGTTAAAGTTAGCCTATAAGCTACCTCTTGAGATTTCAGTGCTGGTTGATTTGGTGAAACCAGCTTTTACTGGTGGTAACAGCAGCAGTGTGTTTTAATACAGGTCCCAGCAACTCTGTCTCTTAATAATTATGTTTAAATATTGTCAGGAGGAAACGTACACGCTGCGTAGATTCAGTTTACTGGCAAAAAAAAAATGTTTTCCAGTCCACAAAGTGCTGCATTGTTATACCAGACAGGACTGCTGCGTTAGTCTCCGCATGATTTAGTCCAAGCTTAAAGGAGAAATCCGGCGCAAAAAGAACCTAGGGGTTAATAACACATGGGTACCGAGTCGACCGTTCTCTGGGATATGTTTTCATGCTAATCGAATGTGACCAGTTTTAGCGCAAACCGCTAATTAGCTTATAACGCTAGTCGTCAGGGCACGCAAAAGTAAAAAGAAATCGCTATTTCTATACCACCAACAAGGCTCAAAATAGCACCACACTTCCACGGTAGCATAAGATCGCCCTACATGTAAACCGAAGCAGGTCACGATCAGTCAAACGACAAACGCCGTGCAACCAGTAACCAGTAACATAGCTCAAGCACAGCATTCGTCGTTGGAATGATCGTGACTGTTTTCCCAAGATGGCGCCTGCCTGTATACGTGAACGGTACAGTCTTTATAAACTATCTTTTTAATAAACTGTCTGTACACTTACAAAGTTCTCAATGCTTCGGTTTGTAGGAGTTGGCTACCAAAGTTCTGTTGGTTTTCCGCATTATAATTAAAAATGTACGCATGCACCGGCAGCCTTAGGACCTCTGTTGCATTTCATTCCCCTCTGTCTCCCACCATTTATAGTCTGCCTCTAGACCGTCATCTGCCAGATAAAAGTGAAAATGCTGATAGATATAGATAATGTTTTAAAAAGAAAATTTAAAAAAAATACAGAAAGCAAATCCATTGAATGGCTATTGCAGAAATATACTGACCATGAATAGTATCAAAGATGGGGTCAGATATGATGAACATAAAGTAAATTTCTTACATTGTGACATTAACACTACTTGAGCAGTTAACCCCCCCCCCCCCCATCTGATCCTGCAGGTAGATACAGAAACAGAGACATAGAAACACAGAGAGAAAAAGGAGGGAAAGTCACGCATTTCACACTGCTATGTTTGCATGGGCGAGCCATGAAAAACACAGATGCTATTTTCATCTGGGCCTCTGCCTTTCTTTTTGATTCTTCTCTTTCCCCCCCTCCTTCCCTCCTTCCATCCCTCCCTCCTTCCCTACCTCCCTCACTCTCTTTTACTCTCTTACTCTATCCCTCACTTTCTAACCCCCCCTCCCTCCTCCCTCATTCTTGGGAATGTCATTAAATTGTATTAAATAGCCTTTTGTCCAGGGGGCAAGGACCACCCGATATATGATAATACATTAAGGCCCCAGTGCAGCAGCCACTGAGCCAAGACCATCTTAAGAACAAGCATGGTGTGTGCCATTGTGTGTATGTGTGTGTGTGTGCTAAAAAAGTGGCTGGCAATGCAGGGAGAAAAAAATTAAAACTGGAGAAGGGAGGATGAGGATTGGTTGGAGGAATATAAAGAGTGAGATAAAGAGAAAGAGAGAGGAAGGGAGGGAGAGAACAAGGTGGTGTGCCTGCCTGCCTGCCTGCCTGCCTGCCTGCCTGCCTGCCTGCCTGCCTGCCTGCCTGCCTGCCTGCCTGCCTGCCTGTGCATGTGGCTCCCTAACAACTGTGACACATACTAATAGAAACATACCTAATAAATTACAAGCTTTCAGGGTCTGGCAAGCTGACATTTTCTCTGTGCGCGGGACAATTTCATATCTGCGGCGCAAAGTCGAGGGGGCTGCTGGACCAAATTGCATCACACAGAGATGCCAGAGGATTAGCATAAAAATTAACACTTATATTTCAGCTTATTGTCAACCCCACTCCTGCACCGGCTGCCTCACAACAATCAATTCATCTTTGAAATCTGATTAGATTCCATGACGCTTATTATCCCAGTCAGGTCTGCCTGCCGCCCCCCCCTTCACTATCACACACACACACACACACACAGCATAGTCAGAGCACCGGCTGCCATGACTGCCCAGCCCATTTGTTTAAATAGAATTAAGGAGAAAATAAATCTCTAGGTGAGGCATTTCTTTTTTGACAGATGATGCCTCATTCTCTATCTAAGTGTTTATCTTGTGCTTTCGTGTCCTTAGCCTGAATTGGAATCCACCCCCAATATGTTGATCTTATATCTTTTGCAAGTCGAGTTCATTTAAACTCCCCTAAATGCTTTGTTGCAGTGATGCCTTGGTGGTCAACCACAATAAAAATAAATGAGTTAATGAGGTTATTATTCACCATTTTTATTTTCTTCTTTTTCAGTAAGAATGAGCATTACATTTGAGTATTTCCATTAGGATCTCACCTCAGTCTTGTTTAGAATCAAATGCCACCACGGTTTAGTGTCTCTCTTTATTTCCACCTTCCCCGCTTTCAAAATGAACTACTCCCGCATCTCATCCATCCTCAAGTACACAGCCGTCACAAACGCTTTATGTTTACAGCAGAAAGCTGGAATGATGCGGGGAAAAAAATGAAAAAGAAATCTCGTTTTGAGATCCCATGAGGCTGTCGCAATGAAATATTTGTCAATAACGCTCTCTGTTGAAGCACATTGCACAAGTATGTACTAAAAGCACAGCGCACGTTGGGTGGCTTTGGTAAGACTCTTGATTGTTTAGACAAATGGCATTTCATCGCATCCAGATGTCTTTAAGCTGTGCTCGACTACCATCGCTGCTTTCCAAGGCGCAGGCTGAATGTATACAAACATCTCCTCATAACTGCATTCCTCATCTGGGCCTGCGAGCGTCACAGCACTCGTCACCGGGGCCTGGATGACAGCCCGCCCTGCCGAGAGCTCCCCTTGGATATTTCCCTTTTTCGAAGGTAATCTTTCACACATCACCCTGCCGACCAGCGGTGAAATGTAACTAAGTGCATTTACTCAACAACAGTGCTTAAGGACAAATGTTAAGGTACTTGTGAAAACTTTTCTTTTCATGCCACTTTCTACTTCTATTTTAGAAATAGTGTACTTTGTACTCCACTGCTAGTTACTTTACAAATGTAGCTGATTAAACACAAAAAGTTTGCGTTGGGTTATACATTCATATTATAAAAAAGGCATATATTAAAAGGATTTTGGGGATTTTATTTGTCGATATCACATCACTCAAACAATAAGATTGATTTTAATTGGAAAATTGATTAATTTGAACCCAGCCCCAATATCAATGGGTTTTCCGTTGCAGCAGTTGCAATCAGGTGTGGAATGTAACTAAGTACATTTACTCCAGTACTGCACTTAAGTCCAAATGTTGAGGTACTTGTACTTTACTTGAGTCTTTTCTTTTCATGCCACTTTCTACTTCTACTCTGCTACATTTCAGAGAGAAATATTGTACTTTTTACTCCACTACATTCATCTGACAGCTTTAGTTACTAGTTACTTTACAAATTAAGATTTTTGCACACAAAACACATGCAGTTTATGAAACACCATGTTTCATTATGCATTTAAAACACCCAACATTATAACCTAACAGTAAAGCTGAAATGATACATTGAAAAAACATTAAATTCTGACTTTTTCCGAAAGGGTGTCAAATCAGATATGGAGCTTTTGCAAGCAGATTGAAAATGCAACACAAGTTATTTGTAAAAGCATTTTTTGATCAGAACAGAGAAACAAAAAAAACCCCAGTACAGGAAGAGCAAACAAGTGGCAGGGAATGAGGTGCACCCTGCCCGGGACAGGAGTTATGACATAACACTGGTACAAAGGGTCCCGGATAAAGACGCCCACGGGGCTGAGAGAGGGAGAGCAGAGAGAGGGGAGAAGGAACAAATCGTCTGATGTTCTAAGTGGATAACAACAGCTCCTGCTATGCAGCAGCGGAGGCGCAGAATAATTTAAACCAGCTACGCAGCTACCCCCCCCTCCCCCCCCGGCCACCCCTCTATTCTTATGTTAACACGGCTAAAGAGGAGCGGGCCACCCAGCAGCACGGAGCAGAAACTTAAGTCCACGCTTCAGGAAAAATAATCCATCTCTCTCTGCCTCTCTCTCTGTCTCTCTTTGCGATGTAACTTTACTCACTTACACACATACCGCCTGGTCAGGGAAAAAGGCTGAAACAGATACGGAGCGCCGAGCACCAGTACATTTACTGTGCCTTTAAAGCATATTACTTTTCAGACTTCAGAGTTTGAAGAATAATAAACCGGGGTGCTTAACTGAGCTATTTTCCCCTTTCAGTTAATGCCATGCAACGGCGAGGCGGGGGCGAGAAGAATTCATAAGTCTTTAAATGCAGAGTAAACACTGCTTTCTTTGTTGATTGTAGAGCTCTGTTGTGTGTTTTTTTGTGGATCTTGCCCCCCACCCCACCCCACTCCCCCCCCTTTTTTTTGTTTTTTTTTGCCTATCTCTCTTTTCCAATCTCCAAGCCGAAGGGCTGCCGTTGTGTTTGGTCTCCAAACAGCACATCTGAGGCACACACCTCGCTGACATTTTATAGGTTCAAATCCCCGAGAACGGGAGACAGAGAGAGAGAGAGAGAGAGGGAGAGAGAGAGAGAGAGAGAGAGAGAGAGAGAGAGAGAGAGAGAGAGAGAGAGAGAGAGAGAGAGAGAGAGTCATATTTTATACCGGCGGTTTATTTTAACGGGCGCTTGTAATTAACGCAGCATGTCCTCTATCTCCCAGCCATCTATGCCAAGGCCCTTTATTTAAACAACTTTATTGTGAAATGTTTGCGTTCTCAGCGTTCGGCCAGGGCCCACACACAGAATATTATTTCATACTTCAAGGAGAGGGTGGAGGGGTGTGTGTGTGTGTGTGTGGGGGGGGGGGGGGGCTTTGGAAGAGTTTACGCTTTGAGCGGTTATTGTTTTTGATTACAGCAAGGCTCCCTTATTTTTTTTTTTTTTTTTTTTTTTTTTTTAAATGGAACGAGCCCGGTAACCTTGCACACACACACACACACACACACACACACACACACACACACATCCACGCATGCACGCACACGCACACACACACACACACACACACACACACACACACACAGAGAGTCTCACACATCTAACGACTCATACTGAAGTTGTGAGAGGCTGAAGGAGAACCTGTTTACAGAAGGGGTGTGCGAACCTGAAGCCTTTGCCCGGGCCAAATGTACAATCTCAGCGTGATTTATGAGTAAGATCACACTATTTATGTCCAAATGAGAGCTCTTGTTTAATGCTGCTGCTTGGGGGCTTCTTTTTTTTTTTTTTGGAGTGTGTGTTTGTGTTCTTACAGGGTTTAATGGAATTTGATGGAGGGATTGAGTGTTTACATTTGTCAAAATGACCTGGAGTTAACACGGCGCTCAACATACACAGGCCTTTTTTCTCGCGGGCCATCCATCGATGCAACTTTAGCCGATCAGACCCAAAAACCCACATGTGTTGAGCATGCCGTTGCATTTTGGGATTGTCTACTTCTAGAGCAAATCTCTCGTGGGGAACATATGATCACTGTTTACAGTGGTTTCGCAATATTCCACATGTCCTTATAAAGAAATGGATCCGATGGCTTGGTAGACAGGAAGTCACACATGGTGTGAGCTGTCGGCACATTAGCAGCTACAGCGCCACCCATTCCTGCACTTCGGATTCGCCTTGGTTGTTCTTTGTACGTGACTGCAACCAGTGGTGGGAGAAGTATTCACATCCTTTACTTAAAGTGCTCATATTATGCCCATTTTCAGGTTCATAATTGTATTTAGAGGTTATATCAGGATAGGTTTACATGGTTTAATTAAAAAAAAAAACACACAATATTTTTGTTGTACTGCACATTGCTGCAGCTCCTCTTTTCACCCTGTGTGTTGAGCTTTCTCTTTTAGCTACAGAGTGAGACATCTCACTTCTGTTCCATCTTTGTTGGGAGTCGCACATGCGCAGTAAGTACTGCTAGCTAGTCAGTTGCAGAGTATGAGGGCGTGCCACGCTAGCAGCTAGGTGAGCATTATAATGTGTGTCATAAAGTGATGCATATTCGTCACGGAAGTAAAGGCTGGACTACAATAGAGCTGTTTGGAGCAGTTTGTGAACAGTGTTTTCTGTTGGAGATGGTAAGTCTCTTTGGGGTGGACTTTGGGTGTTTTCACTTTGTAAACTTATAACGTGCACAAAAAAGATATACAACACAATAGAGAAAAAGCCAAAAAGCATAATATGAGCACTTTAAGTAAAAGTTCTAATACTGCACCGTAAAAATACTCTCTTACAAGTAAAAGCCCCGCATTAAAAAAGTTACTTAGAAGTCTGTAAGTATCATCAGGAAAATGTGCTTAAAGTATTAAAAGTAAAAGTACTCAATGCTGAAAAATCCTCACATTTTAGAAACTGGAAACGATCCAAACAGTTGTGTCAACCAACTATGTGTTTAATCAGCTAATCATTTCAACTTTACTTTTAGGTTATATAGTTGGGTGTTTTAAATTCATAATGAAACATGGTATTTCATGAACTGCATGTGTTTTGTGTGCAAAAATCTTAATTTGTGAAGTAGTAACTAAAGCTGTCAGATGAATGTAGTGGAGTAAAAAGTACAATATTTCTCTCTGAAATGTAGCGGAGTAGAGTTCCGGTGTGGCGACATGATGAGTTGTGAGTGAGTTGCATTCCTCCCTCGCTCCCACTCTCGTCATCTTTAACTTTCTTTACAGTCCAGCCAAAGTGTTGCAACTGCCCACTTATATTTAACTATATTTGACAACACCTCGCCACGACGAAAGGATGGCTAGCAGGTCGAAGAAAGAAGACCAGAAGATCGGTGACTCCCTACCGAACGCCGTGCTAACTAAGCTAACTGCTATGTTAGCCGACCACAAGGCCTCGCTTTTGACTGAGCTCAAATCTTTCCAAGCCAAATTCAACACGGCGTTCTCCAAACTCGAGGCGAGGCTAGATAACTTCCAGACTACTTTATTGGATCACCAACAGCGTTTCCCATCGATAGAGACATTTGCCAACACCACGAGTCAAGACATGAAAATTGTGGAGGCCGAGCTAGCTGCGGTGTCTGAGGTGAACGCTAGGCTACAAGCTAAACTCACCGATCAGGAAAACAGATCCCGTCGTAATAATATGAAATGTAGCGGAGTAGAAGTAGAAAGTGGCATGAAAAGAAAAAGTACAAGTACCTCAACATTTGTACTTAAGTATAGTACTGGAGTAAATGTACTTAGTTACGTTCTACCACTGATTGCAACTGCTGCAACAGAAGACCCACTTATTTCAGGGCTGGGTTCAAATGAATAAATTCTCCAATTAGAATCCCCAAATCCTTTTAATATATGCCTTTTTTATAATATGAATGTATAACCCAATTTTCAATTCTCAATGTAAACATTAACCTGGTGCATTATTAAAAAATATTTGAGGCTTGATTCTTGCTTGTACAATTTACAGCATCTGTCAATCTCTTTCATATCCAAGCTGAATTTGTTTTGTAACTGAAATGTAGGCCTCCCTAACATAATTCATGTTATATTGAATCGGAAATTGAATCGAATCGAGCCCTTGTGACTCGGAATCGAATCGATTGGTGAAATCATTGGCGACACCCAGCCCTCATTTATACTGAAACCAGACAATAAAGCGCATGTTTGTCTCATCTTCACTGCGTGGTCTTATGTACATTTTAGTTAGGATCCCCTCATAAACACAAACCATAAATGCATATCAAACCTCATTCAGGCTATTATGAGTTTTCAAATAAGAATGCGACCCATGTGATAATATAATATGATAATATGCAAAACAGTCTAGGTCAGCGGTGAAAAATTTCTGATTCAATTCTTTGACCTTCATAAAACACAGCACAGCAGATATTCTATTCTTATCTAATAATAGAGCATCCACGCACATAATATAATGTAATATCTTACGGTGCCAGTACATTAGCATGCCTGCTGTCCAGCAGATCAGATGGATCACAGATTGCCTTGGGGGGAGTTTAGTATTGTGTGCTTTTAGCTCACAGAGGAGATTGATTGACAGGACAAACCTGCGAGAATGACATAGAGAATGACTCATGACAGGATTGTGAGCGAGTAGCGTATAGCCGCACCGGTTTAGGTTCCTAAACCCTACCAAACTGCAACTGTTTAACAACGTAAACAATGTGTTTAAAACTGTGACCGCTACGTTCAAAACCGCGACTGCTGCACACTCTGGTTTACATATGAGGCTGGAAAACGCTCCTGTGGATCGTATTAGAGGGTAGGAATGAACAACCTGTATCGTCGAATGGTTTGGAACTTGTTGGATCAGATTATGTGTCTGCAAGCAGCTGCAGTGAAGATCATCGGTTGAGCTGCAGTCTCTTAATGCTGGCTCAAGACTGTCGGTTCAACCTGTGGCCTCTTAAAAGTTGGACATACTGTGCCCTTGTGTCTCATGTCAGCCAAAGCTTCCACGTGTAAGTGTCTCATTTGTTTTTCCATAACGTCCAGTATATGTCATCTAGGAGGGAATCATTCGAAAATCAGTCCCTCCAGAAAAAAACGTGATTATGCGATCGCATAATTCAATGCATAATCAGCCAAAGTCCGCATATTTATGCAGGGGCTGCATTTTTTCAAATACGCCGCACACAATTGCCGATTTCCACGCAAAATATGCGGGGCTTGCATGATTTCATAATCCCCGCATTTTCGTTGCAAAAAAGTCACACATATCTTAGCAGAAAGTTGAAAAATGTTGCGTTTACTTCACACAAGAGCAGCCATTTTCCCCTGTTGCCATGGGAACGTTATGAAGTGACATAATTACGCGACGTGAACATCATCGAAAAGCTGCAAACCCCGCGATGAAGCCATGATGAAACCGCAGTTTTTGTAAGTTCCCGCAATTTCATCGCATAAAATTGCATAAATATCCCGCATATTCCATCGCATTTTTTAAGAAAACGTGCCTCATAAACAAGGATTTTTGTCCGCAACAATCACAAAAAAACTCTCTATTCTCTCTATTTTTCTGGGAGGATTGTAAAATGGACTTTTAGCCTTGTTAGCATCCATTGATGAAATGACGGGGGCAAGCTGGCTGAAAGTGAACATCTTTTGCACTTTATCTGTAGGCTATATGCAGACGTAACGTTTTTTTTTTTTTTTTTAAAAGGCAAAGAATCTAATTTGATTGTTGTGAAAATGTCTAAACAGAGAGGAGACAAGAGCTTATCACACTGCAAGTAGAACAGAAAAGCTGCACTGTATTTAAAGCTTGGTGATATCATCATGATGAGAAACACATATGCAGGAACATTCTTATGTTCCCTGTGGATTCAAGTGAGAAAGGAGGAATCTGCGAAAGCATTTCATTCTGAAAGGGACCCATGCTGGCCATGTATACACTCCCTGTAGCTTTATGATGCCTGTGCTGCTGTGACAGGCGGCGACTGTTTGCTGCGATGTCTAAATGCAGCGCTACACTTTACTCAAGCACAGCCTCTGACCAGACAGACCAAAGTATGTGAGCAGGTGGAAAAAAAAAGAAGATTTTTAGTTAAACAAGTGTTTTCTCATAAGCAGACCTGCTGGGGATGATAATCTCTTTTGTAGAGAAACTCAATTTCACACCAGACAAGTTTAAAGGGTAGAAGAGGAGGAAGCTGTTGTTATAAAGCCTCTACACTGTAAGTTATCAAAGCTAGTTCGCCAGCCTGCCAGTCTTAGTCATAATCATTTATATTTTCACTGGAGTTCATACTTTGCCATTCAAGTTTGCATGCTAGCTAAGCTGCACTATAAAAAAAATAGTTATTTGGCTTTAAAAAAGCTGTGTGCATTAGTCTTTCCTGTTTCACTTCGATCATCCCCATTCCTTCTTCTTTCCTTCTTGCTGTCATTTTCCTTTCCTTGCCTGCTTTCCTCACTCTCCATCCTCTCCATGCAGCCGTCCCTCAGCCTCCTCCTCCTCCTCCTCCCCTCCCCCATATGTTGTGGTTTGAGAGGCTATAAGGGGATGAAGTGAGGTGTAGACACTTCTTTAGCCTGGCGGAGGCCAAACAGATCGAAGACAGAGAGCACCTGGCTGCTGGGTAAGCCGCGCTAACAACTCCTATGCTCTCCCCCTCTTTCTTATCATCTTTCCTTCTCCAATATACTGTAATTTCCCCTTCCTCTTTTGATTTAACTCATGTACTTCCTTTCCCAATGAACCAAATGTGTTGGGTTGGCGTACGCTTTACTGTTAGATATAAAAACAGCCACTGTCAGACACACACATCCAGACCTTTTCTAAAATTGTGTCGAGGCTGGCCTAAAGCAAACTCAAAGTAAAAGTGCTGTGCTGCCCAGCAAATAGTCTTTTTTAAAGTGTATTAGGTTTTACAGGCTACTATTTAAAGGCATACCGTGCACAGCCCACGCACACTTTCTCTCTGCCTTACACAAACACATTCCCCAAGTGCTCTCCAGCCCGACAAGTAGGGGTAGTGGCCGTTCACCAGAGCTCTATCGATCGTACCTGGCTCCGCCAAACTCTCTACTGTGTCATTCAAACCTTTTCAATTTTTAATCACTAGCTTCAACATCAGAACAAGTCCCTGTACTGTCAAACACACACACACACACACACACACATACTGTATGTGCGTACTGTACGCACAGAGAAAATAATGCAAGAGCCACAAACACACACAGCTGCAAATGCACACAAACACATGCAGAAACAGCCCTCTACTCTTATTACCCACAGTACTTCAAACACCCCTCCATTCCCACACACACACACACACACACACACACACACCCCTCCATCACACACTATGCATACATTTGCACACATGTAAGCTACGAAGCATAATTCTGCAGACAAGAAATGATTTTAGATTCCCTATTCAGAATACTTTATAGATCCCCTCAGGAAATTGTAAAGTTGAAGTTGCTCACAGTCAATTTAATGCAGAACATAAGAGTAAGAAAAATCGAGTCAATAAGTGTATAAAGTAACAATAAAAAGGACAGTAAAAGTAAAGCAAGATTAGGTTAAAACGATTATGTTGCTATACAATGGATAGTACAAATGCCATTGTCCTTCATTGTTCTCTCAATGCCTGCTGACAAATAATATTTAGATCTACATGCATACAGAGACTGTGTGTGTCTGTGATTGTGTGTGTGTGCATGTGTGCATGCATGCATGTGAGAGAGGCATTTAAACGCGTGTGTAATCACCTGGCCCTGTCTTGTGCCCAGGCCCAGACTGTAGCCAGCTTTGACCTTGGGCTCCGCCATATTCATTACATCATTAAGTTACCTCTTCATTAACTTTTCATTGTTTATGGAGGAGGCATCAGGAAGGAGAAGAGATGGGGGTGAGGTAGTGGTGGTGGTGGGGGCTCTCTATCAAAGAAAAACCTTATCCATGACTTGGACCTCTGGGTCCTGTTGTGTGTGGGGAGGGGGTGGGGGGTGTAATATGGAGATCAGAAGAGGTTTTATGGAAGGTTGCTGGTTTGATTTTCCAGACGGGTACTCTCCCTTAAAGGTCCAATGAGTAGGAATTTCTCCCATCTAGCGTTGAGATCATATATCGCAATCGACTCTCTCGTGCCACGCAGTTCAAAGTCCGTATTACAGCTACGGTAGCCTTCAAAAAGCCAGTCTCTTGCTCTTTTCAATATCTTTTTTCTTTTTCTGGGCGAAGAAGACCCCTGTTCCTGAAATTTGGATTTTGAATACGTGTGGTCCTCCATGTTTCCTTCTTCAAACTTGCCGGGGCCGGGAATACCCATTAGCAGCATTAGCAGCACCTGTGAGTTTATCATGTGACAGCGAAAACGCGAAAGGCGGAGCAGTATGTCCTGTATGTCCCTTACCGGCTAACGTATTTCAATGTAGTGTCTACCCCAGTTCATGCAAACGCAAATGTAAAATTTCAAGCCAATAGGAATACTTGGACTTGATGGTGGTGGTAAATATTCATGAAAAAGGACAACTTTGTGAACGGGCAACACAGATTTTGATAATGAACAACTAAACACATTACACACTGGACCTTTAACCAGGCTGTTCTCATCAACCATTCGCACATATAGCTACAAAAAGTAATGCACTGTAATCCGTATGTATTCCATGTATGTATTGCTGTCAGCACCACATTGACTGCTGCTGTATGTGACTTCAAAAATCTGCATAGGAAATAGGTCGGGGTGGAAGGATGTGTCCTAAAACACAGGGCTTTCAAACGGGGGGATTGGAGTTTGTGTCCCGGAAGAAGATAAGGGGAAAACACAAGTCTTTCACCCAGGAAACGGGTGTTCGTGTCCCGGGAGAGAACTAGTGTTTTAATCCAAAGACACATCTAATCATTTTAATCTTAACTAGTCGTTTTGGTGCCTAAACTTAAATGTTGTTGCCGCACTACAGTCACCTTTGGTCGGCTAAACTCAACTGCAACGGCCGCTGAAAGGACCGTAACTTCACGGTGCTCTGTACCCGGCTCACAGTACCTTTTTTCGGCTAAATGTAACTTTAAAAGCCACTAAAGTGTCATGTGACCGGTCCTCACGTGAATGGCCGGCGCTCACTGTATTTTCATAGGTTATCATACGAATTGTTGTGCATAAGTTTTCGTAGGATACCATACGAACCCGCTCATGAGAATGTGTTGCCTCAACATTAACTAGAGGTCACAGGACCACTTAGTTTTTCAAAGACCCAATCTGCAAGTCAAACAGGGTCCGAAGTACTTTCTGATCAGGTTGAGGTAGGGTCCCAATCTATTAATGCAGGCCTTGGATTTCTGTGTCAATATGTTTAAAATCCAAATGGATCCAAGCAGACTCACTTTCAGCTCCAATCACGTGGTGCATCAGAATCATTGCCGGGAACATTTTCTTTTTAAGGTGAGAGTGCACACTGTTATCTTGATTTGTAGGACAATGGTTGCTGAGACTGTCCTCCCAAGAAAGACAACAGCATGAGTTGTTTCAGTAAATGCCCAAAATAGATTCAAGAAAATTCTTGTTTGTCTGGAGCAGTAGAGGAAATAGTGTAATGTTGTTATAGAGCCACAAAGTCCACAGAGGGAGGTGGCCGGAGGTGGATAGAGGGGGTGGATAGAGACATAGACACGGGAGACAGCTGTTCCTCAATGTTTGTTTTGTTTGACAATGGCCGCAATTGTTCCCTACTCTTAACCAAGTAGTTTTCGTTAAATTGCTTAGTAGGTTCATACTTATTAACTTAATTCATTATTGGGCTTACATGTCTTCTTGCCTTTGGCTGGCTGTGTATTGGCTCATGTGTCGACTTTGTTGAGCTACTGTTGGAATAAGAGAGAGAGAGAGAGAGAGAGAGAGAGAGAGAGCCTACCCCTCTTTGATTTCTTTATTTTACAAAATTATTAATACAATCCTAAAAAAAGCGTACAAATATAATACAAGTTTCTTATGCCATGAACCCACCCGCACGCTGAAGTGCCGGGAAGCTGAGCTATTTTCATTTCGGCACCCGTGTTATCCAATCTGGCCCGCACCGGCCCGCGTGAAGCTGCCGCACCAGCCCCGCACGCTGCAGCAATCGTTTCAAAGCGGCTGCGCCAGCCGGTGCGCTGCAGCAATCATTTCAGCGTCTCCTCTATTTCTTCCGCAAGCGAATGTTTCAAGCCAGGCAGGTAATCACATACAGGAAAGCCACAGGAAAACTGGATATTTTACAAAATAAAACAAATTTCAAAATAAAACACCAAGGTTCATGGTGATTTTGGCTGTCTTGACTTCTCAGCTGTGTCTACAGCGAGACGCAGGATCAGGCACACGGAGAAAGAGACGGACGGAAGGACGGACAGACAGAGTGACACACACACACACACACACACACTCACTGGTAGGGAGAGAGAGAAATGTTCTGTAGAGTGGAGAGGAGAAGGATAGCTTTGTGACCGGGCACAGCCACGAATCGACGCTTCAGCATGCGGTGTGTTCCCGGCGTAAGACCTTCACCCCCAGCTGCTTGAGTGTTTTTAATGGGCACCAGCGAGAGCGTGTGTAACTGTGGAGATTATGAGCAGAGCGCTACTGGCAAAGAGCGAGGAGCGAGATTTCAAATGTGGCATGTATTTAACGTCCTTATTGTGCATTGTGACTTTTGCCCACATTTTTTTCACTTGTGAAGATAAGCATTCAAAATAGAAAGTAGCCACAATTTTATGATCTGTTAACATAAAACATCATCTATCTGAAATCTGATAAAACATATTTGCAAGTGCTGGCCTTGTAGCCACCAGGCGCTGTTGTGCTTCCACACCACTCTGGCTCTCTGTCATTAGCGATGCATCGCCCCGACCGCAGGCACAGATTGTGTTTAAAAAAAAACAGTCCCTGCCAGCCACCATCTACCATTGCAGGCCAATTATAAATGGCAAATCACTATACAGCTTTGCTTACTCACTCTCCCCCTATCACTCACTCTTTAAAAACAGCAGTGCCTGGCCAGACTCCACTGCTTCTCTTGAATAACATGTGTAGACGGCCCTTTGTGTCGCAAGCTGCTGGACGCTTGTTAGTTCACACTTTTTCACCGACAGAGCTTAGAGGGAGAGAAAGAGCGATAGAAATTCCTACTTTATCACCCAGTTTGTTTTTTTCAGACGTGCAAAGTGTGATTCGAAGTGTGTAATCCTTCTTGATCACTTTTAAGTGACATGAGCTAAGTTCAAGGTAAATCGTGGTTTTGTGCAAGACTATTAGGTAATATTCATATGATAAAATGACTATCCAAATACTCTGGAGTGAAAGGCAGACTCTAAAGCACTTAACCAATTACTAAACCCTAATACATCAAGAAGAATAAAGCCTTCGGGGAAAAAGGGGGTAGAGAAAAGGAATAGCAGTAAACACATTCCCTAGAGAGACGTTGGTACTGTATAACTTCAAACATGCTGAGTGAGAGCTTTATGCACGATATGGAAATCAAAAAGAAAACCAGAGTTCAATTCAAACTGGGGCGAGGCAGCAGGAATGGGTTTCTCTTACAATTGCTACACCTTCAGTATCTTACTTTCTCCTTGTAGTTTAGTTTTTCCTGTCACTGTTTCCCACACACTCAATGAAGATTAGGATTTATGTTCATAGAATTATTGCATTCATGAGGAAAAAAAGGGAAAGGAAAGAATGGAAGAAATAAAGAGAGAACAAAGCTGACAATTACTTTTGGGTATTTTTGTGGTTTTGGATGCCCAAGTCATTGCATCGCATTAGTCCAAACTCCCTGCAGACTCACAGAGTCTGAGAGAAACCCCTTAGATTGCCCAACTTTAGACTTTTTTTCCACATTAGTTTGCTATGGTTGACATTGTTTTACCATATTACCTCTCTGAAAGTGCTCTCGGAGACAAACAACAAAGTACAAATATACAAAGTCCCATATAAGCCACTTTATTAAACCCGAGACGTGCTCTCCAAAAATCCACAGACTGCAAAACTTGTAACTTAAACTGAAATTAAACAAATAGCTGAGAGAGCACGATACTCCCTCTAAAACCCCAATCTCCATGATAAGCAATAGCAAAGGACACAAAACATTACACAGGAGATAATGAGGGCAGAAATCAGGCAGCGTGCTCAACTCCACCGCACTGTCTTAAGTCTAAAGTCTGCCGTGGTTTGGGCATCAAAAACACCTAAACGACTGCATGGTGCAGTTGATGTTATCTTGCAGAAAGTTGCACTGCTGAAATAATGTGTGCAAAAAAAGAAAAAAACCAGGTCACTTGTTTTTTAGTCTGGTTTATTGTGGCAGCAAATGAGATGTGTAATAATTGGAAAATGCAACTGAAAGGCCGGTTCAGCAGAAAGAAAAAAACATGTTCCTGCCTTCCTTCCTCCCTTCTCTCCTACTTTGACCCTCCTCTTTTACAGGCATCTCCATATCCTGTACTGCTGAGACTTACCGTACAGTCAGGAGTTTATTTGATTTTGATAAAGAAAAAAGAAAAATCAGTTATTACCAACATATCCAGAGGCAGCTTTGAAATCAATGACAAAAATCTAATTTGTGTAAGCTAGCTAAAAATGCCAAACATTCTCGACCAAATTTGGAAGAATTACGAAGAGAAGCCTGGCCACAGAAAAGCTTCTCTTTATTTAGTTGCCCGTGCTATTCAACCACCCAAGTTCGAAGGAACTCAAGGTACTTAAAGAACTGATGGACATCAACCCTGAGACAGACAAACAACGCATTTGTATCAATTGTTATACTCAAATGACTTATTGTACAAAATTATCTTTAAAAATGTATATGACTACTATGGATGGGAATCGATAATTTTCGAGACTGCTCAACGATCCGAGTCTTTATCAATACCATTATCGATACTTTTCTATTATTTGGTGGAAAGACGAGACGACAAATTCTTCTCAAAATCTTTATTATTACTATTATTGCAGTCTGTGACTGTTTGATTTCTTCTGTCTCTGTTTTTGTTTTAACCCTCTGAGCCCCTAAGGTATTGATTGGTGACAACTTATGGTCATATCGAACTATTTTGCCCCCGGTTGATTCCTCTTTACTATACACGATCTTTGTTTCATCTGCATTGACGGACCAGCCTTCCATTGGTTGACAAGACATAAACAAGCTTTTGGTTGGTCAGAATGGTCTCCCAGAGCATCATGGTAAAATCAAAACAGCGGTTAGCATTAGAGCTAGCGGCGATAAACGACCGGAAATTCATTAATTATGGACATAAAGTATATCAATTCTTGGATGTAGAAGTTTGGATTTATTGCACAAAGACAATGCTGTTTTTTATCGTATACGACAAGCTCGGGCTCATAGGGTTAACGAGCTGATTAAGTAGCCAGTCCGACTATGTTTTGAATGATTTGCGGTGGGGAGGCTATAGTCTTTACCTACGGTCTTTACGCACACACAAATCATTTTTCTGGTTCGATTTTTTTAAACCTGTAATTTTACTTAAATAATAGATCATCAAAGTAATAGCTCTCTTACTTAAGTAGAATATTGTTCTACTCTTTCCACCTCTGGGTATTCCTGCTTGGAACATGTATGTCCTGTACAGCATGTGCCGACATCAGATTACAGGGATTGTGGATACTAAAGCAGTCCTCAGATCATTACCTCTCTGTCTGCAGCTGCCATTCCAGCCACTAAGGTGTGAAGCTGCTGTATGCACCTGTAAGGTGTTAAGGACTCTCTATTTATTGTAACCACACACTCCTTGCCTGACGAACACAATGTGCTTCACTCTCCCGGCAGCGCAGACAGAGGGGAGGAAGTGAGACAGCATCAGAGCGAATGCAGCAGTCGTGAGATGGGATAGATTTTTGTTGATCTGACAGGTAACATCCAACCTTTTTTCATCTCCGTCTCAGAGGCAGTTGTGTCTGCCTCACAGCATTACTGTCAAGCTGATCTATGATGGAACCACTCTAACTTCCCATCCTCATGTTAGCCTTATGGCTCTCATCACAGATAGTATGTTCAACCCTCGGAGCAGGCCCGTTTTTTTTTCAAATCTGTTTGAGTTCTAGGAACAAGTAATGCAGAGTAGTTCAGGCTGTAAATGCTGTGATAAAAGTATGAAATCAAGAATATTCTTCACTGGTTCTGAGATCAGATTTGGAGGAGATTAGCATTAGAGCTGCAAAGATTAATCGCTTAATCAACTTGTTTTTTTTAAATAATCAATTAATCGGTTTGAGTCATTTTTTATGAAAAAAAATCTTTGATTCCAGCTTGTTAAATGTGAATATTGTTCTAGTTTCTTCTCTCCTCTGTGACAGTAAACTGAATATCTTTGAGTTGTGGACAAAACAAGACATCTGAGGACGTCATCTTGGACTTTTGGGAAACACTGATCCACAATTTTTCACCGTTTTCTGACATTTTAGAGACCACACAACTCATCGATTAATCGAGTTGCAGCCCTAATTAGCGTAACGTTAGCGTGTGCGGACAAATGGAAAAGGCTGAAACTACAATATAAAGGAAATATTGCATATTTGATAAGTAATCTCTCAATCAAATGATGATCGGCAGAAATGCACATGCGCGGCTGATTTCCAAACTCAGAATCAACAAAATGAGTCTGGTTAAACTTTACGGAGATGCCCTTTTCAAATTTCATTACGTTATGACTGTGCACACGGGCCGTCTGTGTATCCTGCTGTGGTTTTCTGGTTTAGTGTGACGCACAGCACAACACTGACGGACTCCGAATGATTCAGATCAACTTTGCATGTGTAAGCAGCGTTCAAAACATTTCAAAACACACGTAGGTGGTTGCTACAACTGGAAATATGAGTTGGTGAACAAAATGCAGAGGTGACTTGGATCAATGGCGTTAGCGCTGAGTGTTACAGTGTGTCGTCATCAGACCACACACAGAGAGCTCACGCGTCCCCGCAGCCTTCGCTCTATGACAGGGAGCACCACAAGGGAAATGAGGCACTGTGTGTGTGTGTGTGTGTGTGTGTGTGTGTGTGCGTGTGTGTGTGTGTGTGTGTGAGGGAGAGAAAGACCTCAGAGCCCTGGGGACAGTGTGTCACATAAGCTCCATCACAAGGCCGCTTTATTGGGCCTGGCATGGGTCAGACCCCTACTGTCATCTTCAAATATGCCCGCCACCTGCTCACACACACACACACACACACACACACACACACACACACACACATACATGCTCAGACATCCATATGTGTACACGTTCATCACACACACACACTCATGCATACACAAACCAGCACACATGGCTTGCAAAGAATTCATCTGGTGTTTTCTGGTAATTGCAACAAAAACACCAAATCTGGACATGTCACATTCATTTCCCAGGACCCCAGAGTGGAGTAATTTCAAACAGCCTCCCCCTCTCACACGCAGACCTCTGTCTTTTTTTTTTCTCCACCCTCTCATCTCATAAGGGGCGGGGGGTGGAAGCCAGTCTTTTATACACCGGCCAGTTGTGCAGACGGTTATTTGCTTAAGAGAGGCAAAACTGACTGAAATTCTTTATTCGTCTACCCGGAAAATGTTCATGCCACTCTGCCTTCAGATTCCACATGTCTAAGATATACGCCCAGGCCTCAGTGCCAATGACTTGGCCGCCAATAATTTAAATCAGCAACGCAATAAGATTTGCAACGCAGCCACAATCAGCTCTGAATGCATAAGCAAATCAGCCGCTTACTCCCCTCTTTCCCAACTAATGCCAGTCCAGTGTTTTTTCATAGTCATTTCAATACAATGTAGATTTAGTACATCAGGCATGCTTTTTATATATATATATATATATATATATATATACATCCCTATACTGTGTAATTCTGCTGTTTTTGTCTTACTTTGCAATCAGTTCATAGTCCGTTGTTTAGCTTTTGATACATATGTGATTGCATTTACTTGCTTCCCACATACAACTGGCACACTGAACTATCCATTATCACCAAAATTAGCCCACGTGGGTAACAGTGAGAGTGTGTGTGCGTGTGCTTTTTCCCCCCCTCATGAGCACAAGTGTGGTTGTGTGTTATGACCGTGTGAATCGGTGTGTGCGCACATGTCTGTTCTGTGTGATACTGTGTGCCTGCTTGCGTGTGTGTGTGTGTGTGTGTGTGTGTGTGTGTGTGTGTGTGTGTGTGTGTGTTCCCTGATGGAGATAAGTCTGAGTGGTTAGGAGGGAACAGATGTCAGCTGGTGTCGGCTGCCAGGAAGACTGAACAAAGCCAATCACGTTACCTTCCTGTCCAAAACGCATGGCAGGGAGAGACCTGCATCTAACAACAATTTGCGGTATTAACTCTGAGCATGCCACCCTGCCTGCACCCCCCCTCCACCCCCACCCTCAAACACACACACACATAAATACACACACCACCATCATCCTGTTTGGAATAAATCTGGTAAATGACTGGTGGAGATATGAAAGATTGCAGGGGGAACTAACAAAATGGCGTCTGTAATATGATCTGCCCCTTGTTGCTACAGTAGCTTAATCATTCATAAGCCTGTACAATGGAATGACTGGCAGGCATTACTCGTCTCTAACAGGATCCTTTGTCCCTTATTCCTAACTGTTTTTCTTTGCAACCTATCATTCATTAAATCAGATGTCTGAACGCCGTAACATTGTGCGTTTTCTTTTTCAACAGCAGTATAAGCTCATCAAAAAAAACAGCGTTTAAATGTTAACCGACTCAAATAACTAATGCTCCTTTCTAATTCCTCTCCCTCTGTCTCTCTTCCAATCTCTCCGTCTCATTCTGTCCCCGTCGAACACAATCATATTAGCGGTAAGTTCCTTCATGCTCTAGGATAAGAGTGCAAAAAGCTAATTTGGGAGAGAAACGCACAGATCTTGATTCTTCTGGAAGAGAAGAGTGAGTCATGCAGAAAAGCATATTCACCACGTATCATAAACAATGGGACTAGCACGCCCACGCGTGCACACATACAGTAACAAAAAAATATTTGAATCGCATTGTGAATAAAGAAATATGTCAGAAATGGCATTAGCATTTTTTTACACAAATGTAATTATATGTCCAAACAAAGCCTAGTTCTGCATATGTTGTTTCATAATTCTCTAAACACTGATGAAGAGCAGTTTTTACAGTAAGAGGCCAGCAAAACCACAGATTCCTTGTCCTCTCAAGCCAGGCAGACAGACACGCATGTCCCTGTCTGAGACTGAGATGTCCCATTTGGGCTAAGCGCACAAAAGGTGACTGGCAAGACCAAAACCGGCTGAACCAACTCTAAGGTCATCAGATCCGGTCCAGCATGTTGGAACAGACTGAGTCAAAAAATTCTCCCGTCTATACAGAGACTGTTGAAACTAGTAGATCTGTAATCTGTGATGGGCTGTTGTTTTTTTTTGCTTGGTTTGGCTGTTACTATTCCCTGTCGTGTCGGCCAAATTATTGCCCTCTGTCCTGCATTCTGTCTTCTTCACCCTGTTTTCTCTTATCGTTAAATTAAAAGACACACTTTGAGACAACAGACTAAGCATCCAAATGTGTGTGTGTGTGTGTGTGTGTGTGTGTGTGTGTGCGTGCGTGCGCGCGTCCGTGCGTGCGCTAGTCGCCTTGGCATCTCAGCCTTGACTGACAGATCCTTTGAGATTGTTACAAATCTGTTGACCTCTGACCTCCCCGCTGAGTTGTAAAAACCACACTCCATTTCCCTTAAGACTTTAACAGCCTGCACAAGTGGTGTGTGCGTGTGTGTGTGTGTGTGCGCGCGCATGTGCGCTTGCCTCTGTCTGTGTGTGCGTGCCGCTGTGTGTGTGTGTGTGTGTGTGTGCGTGTGTGCGGTGTAACCCTGAGGTTAAAGAGCAATCTGCAGCCAATTAAGCGCTTCACTAGGAGGGCCCTGCCTCCATGAATGAGAGGAATGCACTACGAGCTTGAGAGAGAGGGACTCGACTCGATGCTTTGGAAGCAGTATATGTGTGTGCAAGTGTGTGTGTGTGTGTGTGTGTGTGTGTGTGTGTGTGTGTGTGCGTGCGTGCGTGCGTGTGTGCGTGTGTCATGGTTGAGACGTTTACAGTGCAGGTCTGTGTGCTGGTAACAATTAAGTGTCAGGGAGCTAATGTAAGGGTTCAAAAGTTCACCACTCACGGAGACTGGTATTGCAGAGAGCCTGAAAGCAGCAGGCCTGACCTCAAACGTACCACCTACTGAGCCAATCACAGACTCCCAAACCTCTGAGGACCAACAGGTGCGGAGGGTAAAAGTTTCCTGTGACGCTGATACGCATCAACGTGTTTGTTTCCCCTAAATGCACTCTGTCTTTCTTTTAGATGGATCTTATTCTCTTGGGGAATGTGTATTACTATTTGTGGCGCTGCTTTCTTCCTTTTGGTTGTCTGGAATAACATACCTACATAAACTGAAGAAGTTACGGCAACGTAACCTCTATTCGTAGACCCTCAAATAGGAAGAAATCTCAGGATAAGAATCAAAGGATCATACAGAAAGTATATCAGTGTGGTCTCCTTATAAAGTGTCACACCGTGCAATCAACAGCAGGAAGGGAGTGTAAGCCAGAAGACCAAACTATGCCTTTGATTGAAGTAGCTAAATGGAATCCAGCCATCATTCAATGTATTACACCTGTGCTTTTCCTACTGTGACATGTCAGGATGGCACCGGTGAAGAAGGATTATTGCACACAGTAGCATTCAAACCAAATGTTTATATATTTATATATTGTTCCTAACTGTGTGTTTGCTTTTTGACATTTTTCTTTGGTTATGATTTATGATTCAGTGTTTTCTTATGTGTCAGTTAGATCGAGAAAAGATAAATACGGCCATCTGTCGGATGGAAATCACGTTCAGAGCGAGACAAGTGAGGAGAGGCAGTGTGAAAGCAAGAGGGGCAAGGAGAGGCAGGAAGGAGGGTAAGGTCGATGTCCATACTGCTCTCCTTTCTCACCCACCCCCCCACCTGCTCCTCCTCCCAACAGCCCCTGCCATCCATCAGTGGGTGAGCAGAGAGGATCGGGGCCCAGAGTAATGAGCCGTAAGCCCCCTTACACGTGTTGACGCGCCGCTAAATAAGATCCATTTACCTAGGCTACCGCCGCTGCGCCCCGCCGACGACTGGAGGAGAATGCGCCCCGCCCTCCCCACCACCCCCGCCGCGCCTCAAACACATGCACCTCTTGTCATGCACGGCCGTGCATTCTGGCTGTTTCTGTGTGTGAGCACCTCTCTGGCTGATAGTGTATATCTGTAAATCGGTCTGTGTGTGTCTGGTTGAAAGAATATCTACGTTGTTTGTGCTGTGAGTGTGTGTGTGTGTGTGTGTGTGTGTGTGTGTGTGTGTGTGTGCCTATGGGCAGGGAGGACGGCGTGGTTATCCAGTTACTCAAGACAGACAGAAGCAATAGTTCTCCAGTTACAGAGATTTCTCCTAGACTTGAGGGCATCACTGTCAAGTGTCGAGGCCATCAGGGTGTGTGTGTGTGTGTGTGTGTGTGTGTGTGTGTGTGTGTGTGTGAGAGTGTCATGGGAGGAGGACCATACATGTAACCTCCACCGCTCTAGATGAGCCACACTGAGGGTTAGTTGTTTCCTTCATGGATGATTTTGCGGGTTTTTTAGGTGTGTTTTAGTCATCAAAATTGTCCAAAAAAGTTGCCTCTTCACTTTGACTGCATGACTTCAATCTAACAATTCTGACATTCAAACTCCGACCTCAAACACACTGTTCACATGTGGCCCTAATCCTCTTCCGTAGATTACAGCCAATAGAAACAGAAGGTCTATTCACAATGTGCGACTGGTTACACTGGTGAAAAGTGCGTGTCATACTCAGCCCCCCTGCCACTGTATGGGAGCAAACACCGCCGATACAAAGCATCCTCACATGACAAAGGAGCTGAATGGTGAGAGACACAGAAACAGAACGGGATGGGAAGAAGGAAGGGACATTTTTTTTTTTTTTTGCAAATGATAGTAAAAGGTGTTGGGGGGGGGGGGGGAAAAGTGAGGCGAAGAGAAAGAGCCACCGGGAAAAAAAAGAAAGCAGGCAGAAAAAGGGACAGATGAGTGAGCAAGGCTTTAGTAGCGCTGTTGGGGTGAAAGAGAATGCCACTAATAATGAGATGTCTATTTTACCCACCAGCTCTCTGTCCTCTCGCTGCTACGCCTGTTTTCCTCTGGCCCCCATTATCAGTGCACTTGAACCCGGGGATAACAATGAGTTCACAGAGATTGAGAAGTGCCTAGGCCTTAATTGTATGTATTTAGTCACGCAAACAGAGGCAATGGCCTGAGAACGCCTAGTTAGCCAATGACATCATTTAGCCACACAGCCACTTTAACTCAATGGGGCTGCTGTTGCGTACAGCTCTCTGTCACTTTACGAGCGATGGTAGGCAGGGACAGGGGGGTCCCTGCCTACCATCGCTCTGTCTCTCCGTCTGTCTCTCAGCATTTGAATATTCCCTAAAATCATACTTCAATCTCGATCTTTTTTTCTGTTTGTCTTTTTTTCCTCCTCTTCCACAAGGTCATTCTATGTATGACGTTTTTTTTTTCGCACACTGTGTATTTTTTTTAGTAGAAGCTGACGTTTATTCAGCATTTGGACATTTGATCTGTATGAAAAAAAAGGCTATTCCTAATACCCAAGATAAAAAAACAACAAAGTGTGTCTCTGCTCATCACAGTTTCCCAGAGTTCCTAGGGTGACACTTTCAAATTGCATGTTTTCTCTAGCCATCAGTATTTAATGTTTTAAATTTTCACATTTCCGAATCTGGAAAGAGGGATTTTTTTTTCTTGATAAATAATCAAAATATTTTTGGGATTATCAAGACTTTCGACTTATATTAATCAACTCATAGTTTCAGCAGTATTTGAGTCAAAGAGCTGATTGTCTTTATGATTTCTTCTTATTTTGTTTTATTTGCTCTCTGCTCCGATGACTGTGTGTGTGTGTGTGTGTGTGTGTGTGTGTGTGTGTGTCTGTTTGTTTGCATGCATACTTTTGTCGATCAATGGTGGTTGCTGGCAGTCACTAAGAATATGATGGCACCGAGATGTTAGTGTGCCTCACTTGCTCGGCACAAAGAAGGGTATGTGTGTGTGTGTGTGTGTGTGTGTGTGTGTGTGTGTGTGTGTGTGTAAAAAGGAGGGGTGCTTCTCAAGCAGGGGTGTCAGCACTTGAAAAATCAATCACCATCTGGGCTCATTTCATACAAAGGACAGAGGGAGGGGAGGATAACTCACAAACACACACACACACACACACACACACAAACTGACACACGCACACACACACACACACACACACACACTTCTTGCATCTTTCATTTCATGCAAAGACAACAGAGGGCAAAACTGTTCAGCAGCGAGGTGCCCCTCTTGTCTCCTGCCCTTTTCTGTTTTAAGTGAGCACACACTCCTCGTCTGGATCCTGCTGCTATAAAAGCAGGTGCAATTTCCCCCCTCTGCCCTGCACCTCCGCTGGCCATTTTCAAATCGGAGGTTGCAGTGGTTGCAGTGAGCGGCGAGTGTACAATTGAGAAGGGAAGGGTGGAATACGGAGGGGTGTTTTCAGTGGAAAGTACTGGCCACGCTGGGGCCTATAAGCCATTAGCCCGGTGATATGTGAACACACTGCATCAGTGCTGGTGAGCAAGGTCACCCAAAGCAAACATGGATAAGAGGAAAGAAAAGCAAAGATTCATCTGCTTGAGCTAGCACCTCAGGTCAATGGGTTTGCCTCCTATTCACCGCAGCACAGTCCTCATTTACAGATACTGCTTTAACTCGCTTTCAGAAACTGTTTTCAACTTGGCATAAGGCACTTTCATGTGAGAAAAGTGAATGTTTTATGCAAACAAGATTTTTTTTTTTTTTTTTTTTAAGTATACACAAAAAGCATCAGGGGTTGAAAGCGTGTGTGTGCATGCGTATGTGTGTGACATGATTTTTGCTGCGGCGCTGCCTCCTTTCAGTTGCACAGTTGTGTGAGAAATACCAGTGGCAGAGGCTGCTGAGGCAGCGAAAGCATTTAATACTCAACAAACAGTTATCTAAGCCCATATCCAATAGCTAGACAGCACTGTAATGTGACCTACATACTAAGTGAATAGGAATATTTTTTTTTGTATGTAGGTTATGGGTTGCGGTGGGAGTACAGGGCACAGGTTTGGGGGTTTAAGGAGGAGATGTGAACACAACTCATTCAAATGTCGGTAATGAAAATGGTCCTTTCTGCTCCCCTTTTGCCTCCTTCGCTTCCACTCTCTTTCTCCTTGCAGAGCAATAAGAGAAAGTACAGTATACTGTAACAGGACATATTGTGCCCTCCTAGGCTTTGAGCTCTTGCTCTTTTGTCACTGTGACCCTCTAAAAAGAGGACTTCCTCTCTTTTACTGAGAAATTAATTAAATGACAAGTGGAGAGAGCCATGTCTTTCCTTTTTTACTGGGACGCAAGAGGTCGAAGCTTCTGTCTCAGGGATGTAGCCACCAAAACTCTGTTTTCACGGACATAATAGTGTCTACCTACTCTTCCATATGCATCCCTTAAATACTTTTAAAGGTAATCTAAATGAATGGTGTATGAGGATATGATCTTTTACAGAAACATGATACATAAATGCCATCTTTTCTAATTTTCATATGTGTCATTTTTTATCAGTTTTGATCATGATTATCTACCTCACCGTTTAACATTATGACTGCATGGCTTGACTATTTTTGGTGCCAAACCTTGAGAAGGGCTCTGTTTCAGCTACTTGCAGGGCACAGAATTTAAAAGCCCATTATGCATAATTTGATCCAGAAATGGACAGATTCACTTCGGAACAATTTTGATAGGTTTGGATCCCAGTCTCAGCCTAAAAATTGATGAATGAAGAAATGCACCCATGCACACACACGCACACAAACACATATACACACACACACACACACTCACACACTCAATCTGCCTGGCCACATCAACAGAGCAGGTGTCCTTAGTAATGCACCATTGCGCACTTGGATCTCTGCATCTCAGAAGAGAGGGAAAAGAGGGAGGAGGGAGAGGCAGAGAAAGAAATAAAGGACAGTTAGAGGAAAGAGAGGGAACAAGTGTCAGTGGTGGTACGTGAAGGTGTATGTTAGCTAGCTGCTGGAATGTGGAGGTATTCAGAGGAACTAGAGGTAACCTAAACTACGTACAGTCTGCCTCCGCAATGTGGCATCATGACTTTGCGTAAACATACACTTTCCTAAAGCCAAGTGGGGTGTTACCTGTACGCATTTTGAGCTATCTGCATGTATATCTACGCTGTATACAGCAGATGACAGTAAACGTGGTAGCGGAAAATGAAGGAAACAACACGCGAGACGCGATCCCCACTCCCCTGGGTGAAAGTCCTGTGTTTTACCCATCCACCATCCCGACCAACGTCCTTTCATACTACTCGCTACGGCATCAATTCACACGCAAACGCAAGGTAATGTAAGTCAATGGAGGACAAACGGCGTTGATAAACACGCTGAAAAGCGAGTGTGCGTCTTCATAACACGCCAATAACGGCATACCAATTGGCGCGTCATCCACACGCCACTTCGTGAGATCAGTCTGGCCTCCAACACGACGTACCAGTGAAATGTTGTTTGAATGCGCCTCATTGCTTTGCTCGAGAATGACGCGCGCTCGTTGTTTTAGGGATGATCAGAAAGATCAGAAGATCGAGATGATGTTTATTTTCGGTAATCCATATAACATATATTTATCAGAAAAAACTAAGCAGAGAGAAAAAACGTACTTAGTAAAGACCATGCCCCCCCCCCCCCGCTGAGTCTCAGCAACATGGGACATAAATAACCATTATGAATCGTGCTGTTTGGTCTCACCCTGCCGTTTGTCAAACAAGATCTAGTTTCCATTTAGCGACAATGGTGATGAGCAAGCCTCCTGCGATGGTGCACCATTTTGAAGAAAAGAAAAAACCAAATAAAAGAAGTTATGTGTTTATCTAGTGCTTTCATTCCCTAAAAATGTAGACAGACCCAGGACCTTTATCCAGTTTAGTATCCCGTTTTCAGCCTCTACGTGTTTACATTTCGACTCGTCTGCCTAACAGGCTTGCATCCAGGCTAAAGATACATGAGGCCAGAGGGCGAACCGACAACAAAACAGCCGCGCAGCTCAGACGAAAAGACAAACTGCTGCGCAAATAGCACCATCGGTTTGCACAACAGAAGAAGTCGGAGAGGTTACCAATTTACTATCATAAAGAATAAGACATGAAATAACTTTCATTGTGAACGTTTGCCTGGATCAAATGGGATAAAACGTGGGGTTTGGAGAAATCCAAAATGCCCAATTAAGAGTGCTCAATCATACCATTAGTGGTGTCATAGATCCACGTCTGTGTAGAAGCTTGTTGCCTTTCCTCTCTGGCATCAGTTCAGAGACAATGTCGTGGGTGGTTCAGTCGCATACTCTTCTGTGGCCTAAGAGATTACCCTACAAAAAATGTTATCCTGTGGCAAATCTATCCTTAGACCAGGCATTTTTAAAACCGTGTAGCAGAAATCAAGCCCCTATTCAGGGAATCCCCTTTGTAGAACTTAAATACATCCCAATGTGTCGATCGACAAAGGCCTCTACCCTTCCTCCTCGCTCTCGGTGAAACACTAAGTTTAGGATTGTTCGCCGTGCCTGTGGGTGGCTTTTTTTTCATTCTTCCTTTATTTTGCTCGCTCTTTTAGAGCATTAGGGCGACCAGCCATTGAACCACAACGGCTACTATAAAAATTCATCAGGATTAAAATGACCTCACACGCAAAATTAAAGTTTCCCCAATGTACACAATAAGGGCCTGTATCTTTTTTAAGACATTCTCAGCTTCCTTGGGAACAGGATTGTTTCTCGACAAAGTGGTCTCTACTCAACAATGAGCACCTTTCAGACACACACACAGGGACTGCCTTTAGAGCCGCGCGGAGAGACGGATTTCACATATCAATCAAAAGAGGGAGGGGGAGGGAGAAAAAGGGCCCTCGTCTGGCGAGAGTGGTCCTTCAGGAACCATGAACAGATTCCAATGGAGTATATGCTTTTCTCTCTTACCGCCACTATTCATAATAACAGAGGACACAGGAGTAGTGGAGAGGGAGGGGAGTCCTCTTAACACGTTTCTATTTTTTTTTTTTCTTTTCTCTTCTTTTTTTTTCAGACTTGTCTTCCCTTATATGGGGATTGAAGCATGGTCCCTCAGCCTGGCCCTGAAATAATAAGACTGTAGTGGATGCCTACATTGTACAACATTGAAAAAAAGTTGCTTTGTGAAGAGGCCACTGTATTCAGTCTGTGTGCAAGCTTTCATGTTCTTGAGTTTGTTCATGCAAGGCCTTGTATGTGTCTATCTGTGTGTGTGTGTGTGTGTGTGTGTGTGTGTGTGTGTGTGTGGTGGGGGGGTCATTCCATTACACCTGCGCGATGGCATAATGAGCCCATGAGTGTGTGCACTGGGCCACAGCCACCCACTGCGCCAGCCATGCACACCACTGCCGCTAATCATGTTGGAAATGAATAAGGTGTCAGAGTGGGTAATTCACAGCTGTATTAAAGCACCTCAGCCCAGATATAAGGTACATAAAACAAATTAAATATAGTATTCTATTATGGATTTTTTTTTTTTTGACAGCTGTATTAATGGCCACCACGCAAAGGTCTTCTTATGAGGTCACTGGCTACATGTTTTCACCTTCTTCACTTTTTTAAGCCAGGGCTATTCAGATCATCTCCGACTCATAGCTCATAGCTCATAGGAATACAGAGAGAGGAGAGTGGGAGAGAATTGGCTAAAAGCTACAGAGTCAGTTTAGTGTTCAAGTTACACCAGAACTGTGAGACATGCAAGTTATTTTCACAACACGGAAAACAGATCACATATTTAAAAAAAAAAAAAATCAAAAAACCTGGCTACTCTTCATTGCTGATTCAGACATTATACATGTATTACACAGAGTAGAAAGTCCCCTGCTGGAGCTGCTACCCCCGCGACCCGATACCGGATAAGCGGACGAAGATGGATGGATGGAGAAATAAAGACAAATGGGGTTAGTATTTAAGTTGCATCTTTGTGAGAATTATGAGACAAAACCGAAAACAGATGAGGAACAATCTGAGGGCTATTCCATTCCTCCCAACAATACCGTACTAAAGTGGTGTGTTTTTAAATAATTGGAGATGGGGAGATTACCCTATGTTTGTTCACTGCCTCTTGAATTACATCATTTCACCCTGCTTAGACCTCAGTCTGACATTAAAGTGGATCTCAGTGTAACTGGGGGGGAAAAAAAGTATTAGTATTCACTGCATGTATGTGTGGCACATGTGTGCTATTTTTAAATAGGGATGCTGTGAAAGTGTGGAATTGGGGACAAGGCAGCCTTGCACCGGGCCGTGACACAGACTTATGTTAAACCTAATTAGATCATGATAATAGCTTTAGGGCCCCAGTGATCAATGCTAGAGGTCTGTGGAGATGAACTTTCCTTAAGTTTCATGCCGCTTGCTGGTTGTACTCAATTATTTTCCAAACACACACACACACACACATCAGAGTGGTTTGCAGACACTGTGTTATACGATAGCATTATTTTACATACGTGTCAGCATATCATCTGTCTGTTTCAATGGCCTGCCTTTCTACTGTTGTAGTGAATGTGTACAATATGGTTGGATCGATATATGGTGTGTTGGACTAATTCAAATGTTAAATAGCGTGAATCAGTGCTACATCCCCCACCGATATGATGGACATGATTTGGAATTCCTTGGGTACCGCTTTACAATAAGGCTACCATTTTTAAGAATGGATTATAGTTAGTCTTAGTTCATTAATTAGGCTACCTTTTGGCAGTTGGAGATGTTAGTAAATCATGAATAAATGGTGATGTGTTTCACGCTTTACAATAAGGTGCCCTCATGCCAGTTACAAAATAAGTAAGTTAGTAACTCATTAGTAAATGGCAAATGGTTTTACACTTGACCTTTTTGCAGTTATAACTTAATTTAAAAGTAAATGGTCATAGAATACGAGATGCCAGAAAACATCAAGATGAATGCGTCAGTGAACCAATATCACACGGCAGTTCGTGAAATGGTCACGTTATTTTTAATCTATTGATTTGTGTACACAGACACGATTATCTTGTTTATTTCGTGTTGCTGACAACGTAATGTATTCGTGCTGGTCAGCACGTAATGGGATGCATCTATAAGGAGGTTGGGTTTCGGGGTTTCAGAAAAGAAGAACGGGGAAACGACACGCCACACGCCGGGACACGAGCCGCGGTGTCTGGGGGACGCGCCACAACAACGGGACGGTTGGGTTTAGGAAAAGAAGAACGGGGAAAGGACACGCCGGGACACGAGAACGGTGAAAGCACACGCCACACTTTGGGACACGATCCCCGGTCTCCGGGGTGAAAGTCCTGTGTTGTTTGACCCATCCACCACCCCAACCAACCTCCCTCCGCAAATTTTCGGCATTTCATACCACTCGCTACCATAGTCGTGCTGTGATCACGAAACATGCTTCCCATTTACATACATTACTTTAAAAATCGTCCTCACCAACACGAGAAAAGCGTGTCCTTGTACACAAATCCATAGATTAAATAACGTGACCATTTCACGAACTGCCGTGAGACTGGGTTGAATATCAAGGATGCTGGCTGATGGAGAAGACCGAGTAAGGTAAGTAACCAATCTGAAGCTTAGCAGGACAGATACAGGTGGCCGCCCTTTTTAAGCGAATGAGTTATAACATCTTATTAATGATTTATAAAGGGTTCACAACCCAATTAATAAACTAATTACAAACCATTCTTAACCCTTGTATTGTCCCGTCGACCATGCACTTGTTTTTTTCCCTTCGGTTTGGTTTGCCTGTTTATAAAGGATAAAGTAGCCTATAAACGATCGCCCAATTCTGTGTTACATATTTGTAGCCAACTTCATAACTTATTACCAGTAGTTTTACACTTCTTTATGGAATCGATGGTGAATAAACCTCATTTAGATGATATTATGCCTAATTTTTGAGTAAAATAAACAGAAATTAGGAATTATCTTGACTAATAGTTACGGTCGGAGAAACATATGTTTATAGTTGATCACAGATTTTCACCTGGGTAGACCATAGAAGTAGTGATCATCAATTAGCGTATGGAACCATCCATGTTATTTTTGGGAAATTTGTTTGAAAAGAAAGCCATATTTCTGATATAGAAACTTTGAAAACAGGCCAAAATTCACCCATGGACAACATAAATCCTTTATAAGGTAGCCTTATTGTAAAGTGGTACCGTTCCTTGATATTGGAAAAGCCCATTTGACATCACCTGAGTCCTCCAAGCCTCTCCCATAATGCAATTCACCCACAGTGTCTCCTCATCCCATTTCTGATTGTGCGCTGCTTTCCGTCAACAACCTTATGGTGGAGTCTAGTTTACAGCCTACAGACTCCTCGGATCACTCTCACTGAAGACAAAGAGGATTCCGTATGCTTCCATTACTATCTAATGCAATTTGTGTAATGTAATATTTCAACACGTCCGCGTCTGCTGACATGCTAGCTCGCTAGCCTGTGATTAGTCTTGATACTGGATGCTTTGGGAATCCCTGCACGTATCAGTCGGTTGTGGTTGAGCCACTTCAATTGTTGACTCTCCGAGCTTCCTTCCTTTGCCTATACTTCTCCCTACCTCAACTCAGCAAGTGCTGCAGAGGACACATTCAGGAGACAAAAGTGTTAAAAAATAAAGATGCTGGCTGACCAATCTATAGTAGCTCACTTGTATTATATTTAGTACACTGTAATTACCTTTGGACAAGCTCCGGTTTTGGAACCAACTAGCGTGGCCTTTCGAAAAACTCACCCACCCATTTAATTCCACAACTGTCAACTGTCAACAGGCTGTATGGTGTGCACTCACTGAAGCCCTGTATGTTTGTGTCTGGTGAAGACACACAAGAGACATTGTCTTTGAATGCACAAAATAGTACTTCACCCTTGAGTCAAGTCTGGGTTATTTTAGAAATTACTTTTCTTCTAACTAGTCTTTTTGAATCCCTGCCATTAAACAATTTTTTAGGCTACCACCTTTTAAAACCCTTTAAAAATAAATTCATTCTAATGTGACATTTTGATCAAATGTTGCATGGTTTTAAAGGCCGTTTCAAAGTCTGTTTTTATTCTAATGAGATTACACCTGCAGGGGGGAAAAGGGGGGTAATAAACTAAATACTTGATAATGTTCACTATGAAAATAGTCCATTTTAAGTCCAGTTTTAGTATAAGGTGGTTTTGGGTATCTAACCAGGTTGTCTCCTGGCAAAATAATAATGCACAATGTGTGTGTGTGTGTGTGTGTGTGTGTGTGTGTGTGTGTGTGTGTGTTTGTGTGTGTGTATAGAGAGGGGTGTTGTGTTTTGTTGCAATTGCTGTCTTACTCAGGCCTCATTTCCCTACTACTATTTGCCAGAGGTCAGCTTGATTCATAATCTATTAGTGCTGGGTCAGTTTGCCTTTTCAGGGGCAGTACCCGGCCCGTTCCAGTTTGACATGCTAGCCTGCCTGCTGCCAAGCACTGCCATGACAAGTGGTATTAAAAAAAAAAGGGTCCGTAGTTGTTTGAATTTGATTGATAGAGTTTTTTTTAATTATTTTTATTATTGTAGAAATAATGATTTATATGCTGTAGTTGTGGTCAGGGAGAAACTCGTCATATTGGAAGTGGACACCACGGACTGAATAATTTACTAAATGCCCAATCTCAGCCACACGTTTATCCGTCCATCGATAAAACAAGCAGTCTAGACAAAGGTCTACAGAGTGTATGATACTGTATAATGACCCGCTGAAACCTTCTAAGGAATCAAGGTTTAACATCATTTAAGACACAATCTCTCATGAAAGAAGAAGGCATCTGTCTGCTCGGTGTTGAGGTGTTAAGCTTTCCGTGGCGACATCTATCTCTCGCCACCACCTTGAGGGCATCTTTAAAGCAGAAGAATCTAGCCATTATGTGGCATTAACCTCATTAGAAAACACTCTTTAGCTGCTCTAAGATAAAATTGATTTACAGCTGCCATTTCCACCACTGCTCTCGATCAATGGTTAAACTATCCCTTTTATGGCCCTGTGCACACTCTCTGCTCTTCTTTTCTCCAGTTTTCTTTAACTGCTCTTTAATTTCATTGCACCCCCCCCCCCCCCCCCCCCTCCAATCTTGTCCTCATGCCAGGTATGTAGTCACAGAGTGGAAGAGGGCTTTTCTCTATTCCTCCATGGTCAAATATGGGAATCACATTTTTTTGAGAGTGGATCAACACAATAGGATCACCGGTAGATTCCTTGGACCAATTAGGCACCAAGTTGCTGTCTTAGTCTTTTCTAGATGTGGGAGTTTTTACCACAGTCAGCTACATTTGCGTGGGTGGTCTTAATTGAGGTTATATCTTAACACAATGTCGTCGTGGTGTTTTTCTTTCCACGCTTACCAAGGTTGCTGTAGTTATTCACAATTTAGGAATGTGATTAGCCTAAGCAGCTGCAGATGTATGACCAGGTTCAAAGAACAGATTTGAGGGGGGGGGGGTTAAGGTTATTATGGCCCTGAATATTGTAGAAATATGGGAGTTATATTGGTGGTAACTTGTGATTGTCAATAAGGAAAAGTGAAGCTTAAAAAGTATCTGGGCCAACCCGTTCTCACCCGAATTCGTAAAATAAGGACGTTTGGACAGTGTCTGTCAGCGTCTGAAGCGATGCAAAAAGCGCCCTTCAGCGTGTTTGTAGAACGAACCGGGGAGAGCAGCAGCTACACAGGGTTTGAAGATGATATAGCACTAACAGCGACTACGGTAGCGAGTAGTATGAAAGGGCGAAAATCTGCATAGGGAGGTTGGTTGCAACAACAACACAGGACTTTCACCCAGGAGACCGGGGATCATGTCCCGCGTGTCACCTTTCCTAGACCCAACGGTCCGTTCTTCTTTTCCTAAACCCAACCGTCCGTTATTGTTTTCCTAAACCCAACCATCCCGTTATCGTTTTCCTAAACCCAACCGTCCGTTCTTCTTTTCCTAAACCCAACCATCCCGTTATTGTTTTCCTAAACCCAACCATCCCGTTATTGTTTTCCTAAACCCAACCATCCCGTTATTGTTTTCCTAAACCCAACCATCCCGTTCTTCTTTTCCTAAACCCAACTGTCCGTTCTTCTTTTCTTAAACCCAACCGTCCCGTTCTTCCCGCGTGTCATGGAAATGTAACCTTTTCCTTAACCTAACTGCATCAAAAGTGACGCCAATAGTCCCGACCAAGCACGTTTAGATAAAGCGCGTTTAGATATGACGCTAAAGGAGAGTTTTAGTGTCAATAACAACGCCAAAGGCACCTGACCAAGCATTTGTATTTTACTGTGATGGGAGTGAGAATCTGTTGTCTGGGCAGGTGTTATAGGAATGCAACACGTTTCTTTGAATTTGGCCTACCAGAGAACTTGTTAAACCCTCCTGTTTTCCTCAGATCAAATTTGACCCGTTTTTCAAAGCTTCTACATCAGAAATGTAGGTTTCATTAATGCAAATTGCCCTAAAATAACACGGATGGTTACATACAACTCTCCTTCCAAGTACAATTAAGGATCAGATCTCTACTTTCATAGAATTTTGAGTGTTTCATTACATTTTATAGCATTTGAAAAAACAATGAAATGGTTTCTTAACAGTATCCTGACTAAACTTTGACTCAATCTTAACAATTTGTGGAAATAATTCATAATTTCACCTTCTTTTTTTTTTAATCAAAAATGAGGTATCATTTCATAGAAATGAGGTTTATTGACCAAGAGAAAAAAAGTGCAAAAGCTGAACAGAAAGCTTGAAAAAAGCGTCTAAAAAAGGGTTCACCCGGGAGGACAACAAGTTGGTAGACGGGAAGACAACACAAGGGTCAACATCAGCCGTATTTTCGTCACGTCTGAGCTCTATTTGCTCAGGAATATTGAGAGACGCAGTTGAAAGTTCTAGAAAAAGCCAGAAAACGAAAGTGATTTATTTTTTTTTGTCACAGAAGTGTCAAAAGTTGAAAGTGATTGGCCAGTGTGGCTAATTAAGGGAGTATGACGTAGAAGATTTAAAAACTATGGATGCACAGAATGCATCAAAGCACAGTTTTTAGCAAGCAGCGGCCCCTCTGCCTGTTTCCACATGAAGTTGACAGGTAAGACTGTGTAAGGCTAAACCGAGCAGAAAATTCACAATCTATGTCGGTGTGGCCAAATGTCAGAATGTGCCCGCCCACCTCTGACAGCTCAGGTTTATGTGGACGTTTAAGCAAAACACTCAACACTGTATTTCTTTGACAAATCAATACGACCACCATTTCAGCTCTCCTTCCTTCCCTCCCTCCCTCCTTTCTCGTGCTCGCTCCTTTCTCATCTCCCTCTGTCTGGGAGAATTGATCCGCATGGATGGAAAGATATCAACCGACGGATAGAGTGATACGCCCCGCTCACTCCTTCCTGCCCTCCTTTCACCGCACTTTTGACACATAAATAAAATATGTGGCCTTTTTTGTTTCGATTCGCCACGCCGTTAGTTCTGAGAAAGGAATACGGTGCACGGGGCTCACATGGAGCTGTTGGTAGACAAGAGGGAGCTGAGAGTCGGCTGGTTGCCATCACTCACTGTTCACAGGCGCCCTACAAAATCCCCTGAACTTTCCGACACATGCATTTGTTAGAGTGACACAGTCAGATTCTAAAGAATGGCATTAGAAAATAATGTGAGTGCTAAATTATTCAGGCTTTTTTTTTTGCCATAATGCCACACTTTACAACCACACACTGCTGCACACACACACACACACACACACATGTGTATATATATATATATCCTCCCACTCACATGTGAATTATGGCAGATCCATTTAGTGTCAGTGTCCAAATTTGGCAAAGGAAAGGATGAGAGAAGGTGCTGCGAGGGGAGAAGAGTTCACTTACTCTGTCATGCTACTGCATTAAGATGCCAAACCAACAACCGCAGTCAATCCCCACTTTAATATCAACTGAAATAAATCACGACCACGGCTATACACGTATTAGGCCCTGCTATTAACAGATGAATGCTACATGTTCATCCACACCTTGGCTAGATATTCCTGATATGACGGCAAAGGCATTTTCCACAGCTGGACAAGAAATAGATGCAAGGTGAACTAACCTTGCGTCCTCTGCGCATGCCAGAGCATCAGGCCCGGGTTACACGGGCCTGCAGGGTTTCCACTCCAGTCTGTCAGTCAGACAAAGGCTCGGCACTTCTCCTCACACTTTACTAGACTTCATTTGCACTTTTTTACAATTCCCTACGTTGCATCTGAAGCCCTCCAATAAGGGTTTAGTCACACATACGCATACCTACTGTATATTACATAACCTAGGCCTTGCTCGCTACACAGCTCCTGGTCTGGACACTGGAGAGAAGAATGACCAAAGACAGACAGCCAGCTCGGACTTAAAGACAGTCAGACAGAGTAACCCTATTTAAAGGGATAACTGATGGGATTAAATAGGAATTATCTGTTGATATGTCCATGCAGGTCCTCTGCATATCCATATACAATGCATGTCCCAGCCAACTGCTGTGTGTTTGTGTGTGCCCATGAATGCGTGCGTGCGTGTGTGTGTGTGTGTGTGTGTGTGTGTCATTATCATGATCATCCTCATCATCACAGTGATCGTCATACCCTGACAGACTTTAAGATATCAGCAAATATTGTATGGTTGTCCAAAGAATCGATATAACATATCAAATCATATCATATCGTGATACAACGTCTGATTTACACCCCTAGTAATGACTACTGTCACTAATTAATACCTGGAAACCCGAATGAGTGCACAGCTATTACTCTCTCAGGACCCTTTTTTTGAAAAAGGGTCCTATGTTCCCCAGTCTCATACAAAGAGGTGAACATAGGACCCAGGGAACATAGGACCCGGGGAACATAGACACGCTCCCCCTCCCTCTACATTGCCCTAAGTCTCCATTCCCCTACTCCCACCCTCCCATTCCCCTCTCTCCCCGAAAGTCCTTAGTCACCTCAGACAGTGGATGGGGGTAGTTCCTTGGACAGCGTGACAGCGTGCTCAGCCCCGTTAAGCCAGCCTCAGCTCCAGCTCCGCTTCTGGTCGCCACTGATCAGGGAGCCCTGTGAGAGAGAGAGAGAGAGAGAGAGAGAGGATAAGGAAAGTGCTGAGTTCACCGCCACTGCCACTACTGCTCCCCTTCCCTCCCTCCCCTCCTCTCTTTGCTCCGAGCATCCCCTCCTCGGGAAGGGGGTTTCCCCCCCTGGAAAGAGGAGGGGAAGGTGAATCGACTGCTGCACTGCTGACTGAGCGGCAATAACCTCCAGCTCTCTGCTCATTCTCCTCCTGTTCATCCAACAACTAGTCTTCATCCTGATCTTTTAACATTTCATTCACTTTTTATATATATATATATATATATATATATAGCTAGCCACTGTATTTGTGTCACCAATATTCCAATGACAATAGGCTACACTTTATTTATTTTTTTAATTTTTATTTGTGGAGGGACAAGTATGTACCAAGACTCGAGTCCTGGACTCGGACTCAAGTCCAATTTGAGTCTCTCTCTCTCGCTATATATATATATATATATACACACACACACAGCCATTGTATATGTGTCACCAATGTTCCATTAACAATAGGCTACTATTTATTTATTTTCTCAATGTTTATTTGTATATGGACAAGTATGTACCAGTACTCGGGTCCTGGACTCGGACTTAAGTCCGATTTGAGTAGCTATTTTCTGGACTCGTGACTCGACATGGACTCGCACATCGATGACTTGGACTAGGACTCAAAGATTTATGAAATCAGACTAAAGCATTCATGAAATAGGACTCGGAAGTTGAAGGAAATTTTGGACTACTTTTAAGTGTAATAAGCAGTGATGGAGTACTCGAGACCTGGACTCGGCCTTGAGTCCGACTCAAGTCGCTATTCTCTAGACTTAACTCAGATTCAAACTCAGGTAATGGTGACTCGACTCAAACTCGGCTCAGACTCTACTTTGATGACTCGGACACAAAGTACACAAAGCCTGAGCTAATTTACAACACCCTGAAATGAAAGACCCAAACCTCCAAACAAATTCATATTAATATGTATACATTATTTTTATATTTATATATTGTATATTATTGTCATATAACTGGAACAAGAAAACAGCAATGTTGAAATTCTTTTCTCATAATGTATTTTTGTCCCATATTTCCCAACTCTTTCTGTAGCAAACTCATTGGTTTCAACTCAGGGCACAAATCTTAAAAACAGGTTACAAATATATCACTTTTCTTTTTAAAAGCTACATGAAATAGCAATCATAATAGACGCTATGGAGAAGCAGAGTATGTTCGGACTGCACCAGTGAGTGCTGGTGGGTCTTGATCTCATAAATGCTCTTCCAGCTTAGATATTATCATCATTCCCGTATTATGTACTGTATGCTAATTAAGAATAGCCATAATGCTACAGTAACAATTAAGTGTTTCCAAATATGTCCGGAAAAGCCTGTGAGGCGAACTTGCTCTCCACTTACAGCAAGCTGTTCTAAACATCTGAACTCCCCGTGCACAGCAAGCATGAAAGCGAAGAGAAAAAACAAAATCACAGCTCCTGCATGCATAGATCTGCACTCACGTATTCCATGCAATAGATATCCAGGTCATTAAGCAACATTTTGACACCTCTGTTATTTACTACCCCAACCGGTTTCCCACCTCGTTTAATCAGACTTTACCAAAAGCCGCTGACTCAGAGAGAAACCTTCTTTCTCTCTGCTCTGTTTGTGTTTATCTGCTCCGCTCCATTCTGCTCTCTGACTTTGTCTCTCTTGCTCTTTGCTTACTTACTCATATTTTCCAAAAAACGTCTATGTCACACGTGTCTGGGGTTCGTTATGGGGGCTGAGCCACAGAAACATCACAAAAAGCGCAAATAAAGTGGAGTAAAGCAGAGGGGTTTTTCTTGCTCCGACATGAAAGACTCCACTTATCAAAGGCAGAGAAGGTCTCAGCTACGTGTTGTTAGGACCAGATGCTGAGTGGAACTTGCATCATTGCCGCGGGGTCAGGTGATAAATGTTGTGTGGTTTTGGCATGTTTTTGTTAACCAAAGCATCATCACAACCCTGCGTCTCATCATCCTTCAGAGGGTGATATTTAAAACATCCAAAGTGGAGCGCACCAGTTTTTTTTTTGCCTTAGAAGTGGTTTACCTTCGATTTCCACTGCTGGGAAGGGATCACTTGAGACAAGGAGGGGGAGGCGGATTGAAGGGGAATTGATGTGGCTCAATACAAGTTATCTTTAATGGAGGGATGCTGGGTGGAGGGATTCAAGAGAAAAAAGAAATTAAAGGGGAAAAAGCAAGAGAGAGACAAAGGGGAGGTGGGGACCTAGATGTGAAGTGTTGACAGCTGTGTTTGGTGCGGTCGGACTCTGGGGTCAGGTGTCGACCAACACACACACAAACAAATGTTCACACGGCACGCATATATTAGCCGTCCCTTCGCTTAATGGAAGCTGGGTGTAATATTGTTCTCGTCATGACGGCCATCTGAAGTCAATTTCACACAGCGGCGGGACCCTCCACAAGCTGCTCCATACACAGCTACCCTGGTACCAAACAAAAGCAACACACATACAAAAGGTTTCCTAAAGCTACACAGTCATGTGTACTCTTGTTCTCTCTTCCCCCGCATGTATCTGTCTAACCCTCCCTCCTCTCACACACACACACACACACACACACACACACACAAACACACACACACTGGGATAAGTCATGAGGAAATGGATGCCCATGTTTTGTGGGACCACCTGTTCATCCTGGATACAAGTCTAACAACCCTGTAAGGGTTAACCCTCTTTGTGAGAAGGAGCCAGGATTGTGTGTGTCTTCATACATGCGTGTGTGTGTGTGTGTGTGTGTGTGCGTGTGTGTTGGCACCACCCCGTCTGAAACGTGCCCCATGAGTGGCAGACTGGCTCAGGCTGTCCGGCTGGGAGGGAACAGAGCCCACTGCTGGGCCACCTCCCTGACAACACACACACACACACACACACACACACATAATCCTATGCACATTCCATGGGGAGCATCTCTCCTCTCCATCACCCATTCCAAACTACCTGCTCTAAAAGAAAAAAAAGAAAAGAAAGACAAAAGAAAGATGGATGTATTTGTGGCCAGGGGTTTGGATGGTTATGCATCATACATAGTTGGTCTTCAAAATCATTTACAGCTAAATTTTATGGCTGAATCAGTAAATCTTTTTCTTGAAGATGACTTTTTTTTTTAATTACACGAAAAAAATATATAATAACTTAATTTCACAAAAGAACGTGAAATGAAAAGTATATATGCTTTGTAAGCCATATATGTTTTACTTTTTCTAGAACAAACTAATACCCTGATGCTGATCTGACTCTTTTCAACCTCTGCACTCGGCCAGTCAACACTGCGGACACACACGCCATGTTACAGTACGCTTACCAGTGTGAGGGCCGCACATTCACACCCACAAATGCATCCACACAAACCACCTTGAATCTTGGCACCTCTCATCATTCTCATAAGTGTCTGAAAATAGGGGAAGTGCCATCACTACCCCCCCACCCCCCCACCTAAGAAATAATCACCTCCTGGAAGCCAACGAGATGGAGGAAAAAGAAAATAAAATAGCAATCTTGTCTTTCAAACGTAAAGGGGAAAAATATTTTAAGGGGCAATGAATTTCGTGGAGCTGAATAGGATGTTGGTACATGTTTTACTAAAGGAAATATAATGGCAGACTATTATTAGATCACATTAATCACGAGTGTGCCAAAGGCAGTGACAGCCGTGCTGAAAAGGATTGAAAACGCTGGTAATGGATATAAATTACCCATTGTGTGATAAAAGGATTTTTTTCTTCACTAAGAAGGTAAAAAGGAATAAAAACACTGAAAGAGCCACTAAACGCTGTGTGTACATATTTGCGTGTGTACATGTGTGTATGTATGCGTGAGTGTCCTGCCGCCCGCGAGTGTGTAATATGTAATAATACAGGGTTATCAGTGCAGGATTAAAATTTTAAGGGAATCAGATAGTGACAGTGAGGCCTCGCATTACAGGCGCCGGCGACAGAAAAGAGGGAAGGATTAAAAACAGATTAAATTGGTTTGTAGTGACTGGGATGAAAGGAAGGAAGGAGGAAGAGAGAGAGGGTGGTGGTGGGGGGGAAGACTGTGTTTTGACAGAGGTCTGTCGGGCTTTTGGCACGGTGATAATGAGTCACATCTCCCATGCACTGTTATTTATCGCCGACTTGGCTCACAAACAAAAGATCAATAATTTTGAGCAAATCTAATGTTGTCCTCGCTGCTAATGCGGTCGTCCATCACATCTGCCATCTCCACCAAGGAGATGGACTGATTCACTGTTTATTTGGAGATCAAATGCAATTATATCACATGGTTCTAATAACAGAGACCCCCCACCCCCACGTGGATATGTGTGGCGCCTTGGATCATGCCCATGCATATGTATATATAGATATACAGACATGCACAAAGGTGTCACGCATGTGTAAATGATAATATATGTGTCGAATGGGTTGCCGCGCCGTTTTTCCGCATCAATCTTCATTTCTTCCTCAGACCTAGCCTTTGAAATATGAAGTGTGTCAACGGCCCGTCCCCCCGCAACACGGGAGGCACACAAACATCCGTCAAAGCAACACAGCCGATGTTCACCAGTTAGCCCTGCAGCACAAAGAGATGAGAAGACAGCAGATCCTTCACTGACAACTAGCCCTGGGTGAGACACTTTCCAGCCACCTGAACTCAATCAGGCCCCGGTGGAGGCAGCATTTTGGGTATTTCATTTCATCTCCGTCCCCTTATTCACTCGAGGTACACTTGATTCATCTCGCACGAAGGAAACGCAAATCGCATTTGGAATCTAACATCGCTTTTGTTATGGTTATCCAACCACCGTTCTCACTCCCAACTCGTCAACTACTTGGTCAGTTGCCCTTAGCGTCAGATACCGACGCAAAAATCACCCTTTAGCATCTGTATGGAACACACCGGTAAGGAGGTAGGTTGGGGTGGTGGATGGGTCAAACAACACAGGACTTTCACCCAGGACACCGGGGTCCATGTCCTGTTCTTGTCCCACGTGTCACTGAAATGTACATTTTGTAACCGCACCCAGGATCTTTTATTACATTACATGTCATTTAGCTGACACTTTTATCCAAAGCAACTTACAATTGCTACATACGTCAGAGGCTGCACGCCTCTGGAGCAACTATGGGTTAAGTGTCTTGCTCAGGGACACATTGGTTGGTGTATCACAGTGGGAATTGAACCCAGATCTCCCACACCAAAGGCATGTGTGATATCCACTGTGCCATCAGTCACCCATGTTTAAAAATGATGCGAAATCAGTCCCGACCCAGAGCGTCAAAATGTGACGCCAAGAGGTTCAACCACGGCCATCGAAAAATGACGCCAAAGGGGTACCCAGAGCGTCAAATATCACCGCGAATGGGATCACATTGGAATTAGTTGAAAGTCCTCTGCGTCTGACTAAGACGCTAAAGGAGACTTTTTGCATCTTTAACTAATGCTAAAGGCACGTGTCCAGGCATCGCATTTTGATGAGCTGGGAGTGAGAATGTGTTGGGTTATCTACATGGCAGCTGCTTGTTTTGGTCTCAGAGTGGACTCTAATATGAGGGCCATCAGATGTTCAATGCACTGTTCCCACAGTGGACATGATACCGTATGAACCCACTCTGTGTAATATCTACCAACTGTTGGCTATGTATCCAAATCATTTGGGACCTTCTCCACCGTCCTTGGCACACCGAAACCAAACGCACCCCAGCGCTATGACAGTAAAGCCAGTGGCAGGTGTAAGGCACTAAGCTCCTTCCCCTTCTCCCTGGGTGAGGTGTGAGGAGCAAAACAATGGCAGACAAAGGTCATCCGGCCCACAACTAGCCACCCGCTGAGGTGTTGACCTGCCGAATGCACCCCTGAGGAACAAGGAAGAAAGGAAGGAAGAATGGAAGGAACAGATAGAAATCTAGTCTGTACCCAGGCAAAGACTTAAAGAGACACCACAGAACCATGAAAATGACAAATAACCAAAATAAGCAAAAACCCTGGCTGAGTATAATATTATGGGTAACCAGAGAGTCATATTAGCTTTGGAACCTCTTTAAAATGACATTGGGAAGGTTTTTCCATTGATGCCAATGAAGTGCAAATTAGAGCCCAGAGCCCTTGGTGACGTTTTTTTAATTGGTTTTATTATATTTAATAGGTTTAGATAGATTTTGCTGTGACTGCGTTTTAAATGCTAATGCATTTATTTACCTTTAGTATTTCGAAAAGGTGCTACACAAATAAACTTACCCTGCCTTCAAATTGCTTTTTTGTCCAACCAAGGATCCAAAGACATTCAATTTGAAATGAAACGAAAAATACTTCTTGATGAATGACTTAAAACAGTGAATCAATTATCTCTGTTGGTAGACAATTCAATTAATCCGTTCAACACTACAATGCACATCTCAGATTTTTGGGGTGTCCTGCATTCACACAGGTTTTTCAACAGGCTGTGTCAAAATCTGATGTCTGGAAAGTGCTAGAAAGACAGATCCTGGGTACAGGAGGTCAGGACCTTGGCAGGTGAAGTAAGAAAGCCTTGACATAAGGCAGAGAGCAGGGAGGCGCGCCATGACCCAATGCAACCCAAGGTACCTAATTCTCTCTCTCACTGGGTCTTTCTTCCCCACTGTTTAACATACCCAGACACCTACAAGCATGGCAGACTTCCTAGATGTTCAGAGCAGTGTCAGGGCACAGCTAAAGGTCAACGTTCCTGGAAGCCATGTCGATATTAGAAACAGTGTGCTGTGTTTACACTACAGGTTTTCTTTCAAATTAAATTTTTTGTTTATGTATCATTAGATTATTGTTTGCGCATTGTAGGCATTTAATTGATAGGACAGCTGTAGACAGGAAAGGGGAGAGAGAGGGTGAAAGACATGCAACCAGGGTTGAAAATTAACTTTTTTTGTCCACCAGCCAAATGGCTACTGAATGTTCAAATTTTACCAGCCACTTAATAGACAACCATTGTTTTTTTGGCTTGTGAGTGAATAAAAATGTTACCAGCATTTGGCTGGTAGATGGTGCTAACTTTGGACCCTGCATGCAACTAAAGGGCAACAGGTCGGAATAACACCTGCGGCCGCTGCAGTAAGGACTGAGCCTTTGTACATGGAAAAAATGTCATTTTATTTATGCGATCAACAAAGGCATTGCTATAGGTGAAACAGACAACCTCGCCGGAAATAGCGTTGTGTTGTTTTTCGAGGAGCAGGCCATGAAATCAGAGAAGGGCTGTTATAAATAGCCCACAAATGCATGCAGGGATCGTCACCTAAACAGTTTTTCCTTCCCCCCCTGTTTAATTGACACCCGTATATATCAGTGGTACAAATGAAAATACACAGAGACAAACGTGGTGTTAATGACACAGCTGCACACACTCATCAGTTCTCTGGAACAAGAGTGACTCGGGTTTGCACAAACACACAAAAACAGGTCAATGTCTCTGATTCACGCCAACTCAAGTGACAAGACGGCGTAGTCGAAGCCAGAACACACGGTCATTTTGAACTGTCGAAATGTTGAAATATATTTGCACATGCAGAGGAAACGCGTCAGAGCTGTAAAAGTGAAGAACCATTCCAAGTATCACTGTAAAGACCACCTTCTATATTGTCATAATGATTATTGGCACTGTCAGCATCACTATCATCATCAACACTGTCATCTGTTACCAACAAGCCCATCACCAATCCTATTTTTTTTTTTTTACAATGAATGTGACATGGGCCGCCTGTGGATGGTGATGAAGTAAGGATACATTCACACAAAGCATGTCTGCGGCAGTTTACTTGAGCTCTGGAGCATGCAGAATTTCAGTTCACTTCTTCCAGTTGGGACTAGATTCATTCAAACAATAATATTTCTGACAATACCAAATACCCACAGCAAGAGTATTTGGTGTCACCAGACCCTAGTCTCACATTGCCAGACCTTCCTCAACAGCGCAATGGAGGAGGGTCTGGCTAGTCCACACAGCATTCTGGGATGGGAGAAAAACATGCTCTGGTTTATTGGCATTTCTTTAAACCAATCACAATCGCCTTGGGCGGTGCTAAGCACCGGACGGAGCCCAGGTGCCTCTGCAAAATAGCCTCAGGAAGGAACTTGTTTTGGTGGAACATGTGTACGTTCAAAAGTTGTTTTAGACTTGGAACAGAAAACTCAGATTGGACAGATAGTCTAGCTAGCTGGCTGGATTTACCCTGCAGAGATCTGAGGAGCAGTTAACCATAAATCCACCGGAGTTCAGAATGCCAACACAAAGAAAGCGGAAGGTAACGGACATTCGGCCGTAAAGAATGACATCCTGTGGAATTTCTGGCGGCAACGGACCAATCCTGGAAGTGGAACGTCGTGGATATAGACTAACCAGACCCCAACTTCTGCTGACAGATGTAACAAGACCAAAGAAGCCATGAAGTTTATTTTGCTTTAATTTGTTTTGAGAAAGCTGTCATTAACGTTGACCAAGGGGTTTTAGTTGCCTAACCCTCATATACTTAACTTACCATAACCACATTCGTTCCCAGACCTTAACCATACTGTAGTTGCCATGCACAGGTACAATAATTTAAAGGTTTGGCATTTTCGTTGAATATGACAGATTATATTTATCTAACAATTAAGTTTTTGTCCTTGTTCTAAGTTTAGTCTGGTGCAACGGAAGTAGATTGCTTTTGCTATCTGTGTGTTACCATTCTCAAAATCGATTGGCTTCGGGAAACAACAACCTTCGAGCTAGCAAGCTACACGCCGAAAATGGCAAGTTATGACAAAAACTTGGACGGTGCAGCTCGATTCTTTTGGGGAATGACAAAGAATGTGTTTACGGCATTTACAATCTAACTGGAACGTGCATTTTGCACACCAGCCCGGATCCGTTTTCTGACACCAGCCATCATCATTCGGAGTTGATTTGGCAGCGGCATACGCCAATGACAATGACTTCACCAATGTATCAGTTTAATATATTTCTGCAAGAGCCACATATAGCTAGCTAATCGTCTGTGGTTTTAACGAGTCCAGTGAGCTCCTCCGGAGCTAAAGTATAGGCAGGCTTCACCTCTAGGGAACTGAAGATCAAATTATGTTTGTTTTATGTTTTACATACGTAATTTATTATTTTACGTGGAGTTTTGTTTTGCAAGGAATCTTTTTTTAAACATTATTTTTTTGGGGCTTTTCCCTTTATTTGAAAGTGGATAGACATGAAAGGGGGAGAGAGAGGGGATGACAAGCAGCAAAGGGCAGCAGGTCGGATTCGAACCCTGCGCCGCTGCAGGACTCAGCCAACATGGGGCAAATGCTCTTACTGGGTGACCTAGAGGCCGCCCCAGGAATTGACCATTTTAATGCCAGAGCTTGCATCCCTACGTGCAAAGTTCCTTCCCGAGACTAATTGCGTCCAGAGCTTGGCGCCGCCCAAAACGATTGGGATTGGTTTAAAGAAATGGAAACAACCCAGAGCGTTTCTTTCTATATTTCTCTATTCTATGTTTGGCAGGTTAGCAAAACTCTTTGCAACACTTGTGAGTCTGTGTAACCTGTATTTATGGCTCAGAATGAAGAAAATGATTTGCATTAGTCATGATAGCACCGTCATACTAGAGATGGCCAAAGACAGTAATGCATCTAAGACCAAATACTGTATCCGGTGTGATGACCTGTCTTCAGCAACATTGCTATTAGCTTCTTTCATTAGTATACAGTATATGAAAAAAGTAGAAAATATAGAAAACCGACTTTTAAAAAAAAATTTGGATTATTATTTTTTGGCTTGTCTCCCTTGGTGGCAGCATTTAGTGTTGAGGAAATCCTCTGACATGTACAGTATAATCTACTTCAGACTGACATCAGCCAGTGCTGCTATCGGTGCATCCCTATCTCACTGAGCAGATGTGAAGTAGTCTGGGAGCCAGGCTAGACTGACACCGCATCAGTAGCACCTAACGCTCCCATCGTAGCCTGAATATCGCCTATGGGAATTCACCGCACTAAAGAGTCATGTCAAAGATCTCGACAACATGTGACATCTCCCTCAGCCACTGCTGTCATGTTCCCTCTGCTTCTCAATTCTATTCCCCCCCCTTTTTTCACTTTCCAAGCCTCTCTTGACTCTGGTTTGAGTAGGAGACTTGCTCCCTGAGCGTTTTAAGTTGTCTTTTTTTTTTAAACACACATATCAAAGCCAGGAGTAAAGAGGGGGGTGATAAAAGACAGATGTTTCTCTTATGCCTTTCTACTCTAGTACAATGAAACTTTGGAAAGGAAAGAGAGAGTGCGAGAGGAGTGAAAAGACATTTGCAAAGATCTTTTTGCCATCCACATCCGTTCTCCTGACGACTGGCGATACATCATTTGTATTGATGCAATATTAAATTTCAATATCGCATGTCAAAAGGTACAAAATGACAGATCATAGCCTAACTAAATGAATTATTAAAGGCCTACCCCGGCTGTGCTATCGGCTTCTGTTACAATCAGCTGTGTCAGAGGAGTGCAGTTGGTGATACTGGCAGCATTTCAAAGCTTTGTCGTATTTTTTTGTTCTTTTTTTCTCGCTGTATCCCACCATTCTTAATCTAGCTCTCTGTCACTTATTAATGTTCCCAAAAACTAAAAAACCACAGATCTTTCCCTCCCAATAATCAGAGGCTTAACTCACATCCTTTTATTTCTCCAGAAAAGAAGAAAATAAAATCTTTAAAAAAATAAATGAATGAAGTTGTAATTAAATATTGAATATTGAGCAGAAGATAAGGATAAGGAAATATGGTGAGCTTTGTTAGATGTGTTAAGAGCAGAGAGGAAGGGAGAGCACAGCCATGGTTGAGGCGGTGACTCATTCTGTGCGCTGTATGATTTATGTGCTCTTTATGTGCTCTACGACCCTGTAAGTTTATCTCTATATTCCCTGTCTGATAGAATGACTCCGCCGTTGTTTCCATGCCTCGCCACAATAACACGCAGTACCGGACTTGATGGTTGATTCTAATTTACAACCTGAGTCAAAGGTTGCATCTTTGACGGCTCGTCAAGTCGTGGTTGACGGGAAAGGAGAGGGTAACGGAGGAGAAACTGGGAGGAGAGAGGACAGAGAGAGAAAGAGAGGATTTCCCGTAGAAACGAGTGGATTTAAACAAGCACCCGCTTTGTGTGCAACCAACCCGCAGCAAGTAAGAACGACTGAAAAGCTGCATAGGGGAGTAGGTCGGGACGGTGAACAAAACAACACAGGACTTTCAGCCAGGAGACCGGGGTCCATGTCCCGTTCTTGTCCCATGTGTCACTGAAACGTACAATGTGTAACCCCACCCACAATCTTTTCCTAAACCTCACTGTCCCGACCCAGAGCTATATATTATTATATATAATGTAATTATACATGCTCGTACCCACTCTGAGGAGGCGAGGAGCATCTGAAGCAAAAACCAAACCAATTTCTTTAGCGTTTTCATACAACGCAATGACATATAAAAGGTGTTTTTGTGTCATTCACGAGACCTACGCTTTGTGATGCATGTATTTGTAATATATAGCATGGCTATAGTCAGTTAAATATGCACTTTATAGCGTTTTCAGCACCACGGACAGCTGACGTTACGAAGCTCTTTAGGGCATGCCTGTGCACTGGTTACTGATTTGGGAAATGCATGTAGAAATTTAAGAGCATTTGTAGAAAGACTCTTAGAAAACATTCTCAAATTCTTTAAAATGACTCACTAATTCACTGAGAGGCACAAACATGGTAAGGGAAGTCTTGTTCTAGCTTTTCAAATCATTTTACTGTTCTGTTGTGTGTATGCATTTATATGATAGAATAACCAACTGTTGTTACAGTGACTTTGGGATCTTAAAGAGGTCTACACAGAAATCAATGTGAGGTCAGGGCTTGATCCTGATGGATTCCCAAATAAGGCCAAATAAAATCAGTTTGCACAATTAAAAGCAAATCAGTCAGATTGCTCCAGTCCCCCTTTTTTCCCCCTTGGAAATTTGCTCTCCTCGAAATAAGCAGCACCCGATACAGCTGCATACTGCTGGAAGATGTGTGGAGAACCCCTTTCCCACAACCACCCTCTCTGGGTTGCTGATTAAGGGTTACACAGTCTATATGGACAACGTTACCATGAAATTTCGCCGGATGTCCCTAATTTTCGGCCAGATGTCCGTCACCTTCTGCTTTCTTTGTGTTGGCGTTCTAAACTCCGGTGGATTTCTGAGGACTATGGTTAACTGCTCCTCATATGTCTGCAGGGTAAATCCAGACAGCTAGCTAGACTATCTGTCCAATCTGAGTTTTCTGTCGCACGGCTTTCAGGCCCTCCTCCACAGCGCTGTGGAGGAAGGTCTGGCAATACGGGACTATGGGTTACAAAAATCTTTCCTCACAAGCATCAAAGGAGTCTTTTTGGTTTGGTACATACGTCAGTTAGACAGAATATGTCCTGTTAAATCATTTTGAAGTAAAGTTTAAACCAAATTATATTTCTCTTTTTGAAGACTAAATTACTATTTTGGCACAAATGCATACAAGGTAAAACGTTCTTTTCTAATTACTCCTTACCCACAATATGCGACAGAGGGAGGCAGCAGGCATGCTAATGAGTTCTAAAGTTTTACAAAGTACACCTGCTTGGCGTCTCACTTATTTTTAAATTCCTCAATTTGAAAAGGCCGCTTAAAGTGAGCCTGTGTAAGAAAGCTGAAGCTCTTAAGTCGAGCATTTTGAGTTAGGGTTATGCTATGTAAAAAAAACAGTGTAAAAGTAGATCATCAAGTCAGCAGAGGAAGAGACTCAGTAATGCCAATTACACAGCAACATGTATCTTGATAACATTAGATTAGTCACCATCAGCTGCTGGTCATACGAGACCACGCACGGCTGTTGCTGAGTGTATTGATACGGGTATGGCTTCAATTTAGTACTTAAGGGAACAGTTCAACATTTTGGGAAATTCCTTTTGTTGGCAAGACTTTTGGCAAGATTAGACAACACCACTCTTATGTCTGTACGCTGAACATCAGAATCAGAAAAAAAGGTTGTATTGCCACAATAAGTACACGTATGTGGATTTTTCCTTGGTGAAATGTACATACATGAACAAACAAAGAAATTAACCCTCATGTTTGAGGTCAAATTTGACCCGTTTTCAAAGTTTCTACATCAGAAATTTGGGTTTCTTTCAACCAAATTGCCCAAAAGTGACACAGATGGTTCCATGAAACGTTCTTCCCAAGTAAAAGTAAGAATCAGTTCAATACTAACATTGACTTTTGGGTGTTTTAATACATTTTTGACTAAACTTTGACAGTCTGCGATTATCCATAAACATCCCCTGATCTTAACTGTATACTTTCTGCATTTTTTTAACTCTAAAATTAGATGAAAATTCCATAAAGGATACATGAGTTTTATTGACTATAAAATCCAAAAATGAGCTTAAAAATAGTGGTAACAAGTTGGTGTAAGTGTATACTGGTGGTAGTGGGGAGCGCAGGAAACGTAAAAAAATGCTACAAAAACATGTTACAATTTTTTATTTTGACATGGGAGGGCAACACAAGGGTTAAACATGAAGACATGAATGATAAAAACTGAAAAACAAATATATACATAGAAAATAATTGTTGCATAAGCAATTATAACGCTGGAACGGCTAGATGGTTAGCTTAAGCTAAGCATGAAGACTGAAAGCAGAAGCAAAGTTAGTCCCTCCTATATTCGGATTCTGAAAGCAAGTAAGGGGCATTTCCCAAAATATCAAACTATTCCTTCAGGACTCAGCCTTTTTATGTGTAAAAGGGAAAATGTGTTCCTCTTTCAAAAGTTACACAGTTTTGCTTTTAAGTACGGCAGCAGTTGTGTGTAGTCTTTTGCTGAACATCAGCCATGTAAATCACAATATATTCAAGCAAGTCCGTTACTGTGTATGTTCCATTAAAGGAGAAATCCGGCGCAAAATGAACCTAGGGGTTAATAATACATGGGTACCGAGTTGAACGTTCTCTGGGATATGTTTTCATGCTAATCAAATGTGTCTGGTTTTATTGCAAACTGCTAATTAGCTTATAACGCTAGTCGTCGGGGCATGGGTAAAGTAAAAAGAAATTGCTATTAAAATAGCACCACACTTCCATGGTAGCATAATGAGGGTCCCTACATGTAAACTGAACCATTGACAACATTGTAAGTGTACAGACAGTTTATTAAAAAGATAGTTTAGAAAGACTGTACCGTTCACGTATACATGCAGGTGCCATTTTGGGAAAACAGTCACGACCAGTCAAACGACGAACGCCGTGCTTGAGCTATGTTACTGGTTACTGGTTACACGGAGTTCGTGTTATTAACCCTTAGGTTCATTTTGCGCCGGATTTCTCCATTAAAGGACAGACACTCTAAGAAACATCTGTGTATTAACAGTTGTATGACTGTATATTTTAACAGACATTGTCCATAGAACGGGATTTTTTCTGTTTATCTACCTTTCCAATTGCATTATGGGACCTTTATCTGTGCCCCGACCACTAACGTAGTGAGCTACCCACAACGCCATTACCGCAAATAACTAACCAGATAAGTGAGAGACAAAAGTGCCAAAGAACAGATTTGATTTCAGAAGTTTACTAACTGAGCAGCTTTGTATGAGATAATTTTTATTCTTTATTGTAGTTATGCGCAAAATCTCTGTTTTTAATTACGGGACAGGTAACGAGCTGCCAGAACTTTTTCTCTTATTTTACGGATTAATTTCTTAGAGTGCAGCCACACACATCCGTTGTGGGGGGCTCTAATCCCAAAGAGTCACCTTCTATCAAAAGTGACATTGTCTGAATGAAGCTTGGTGAAATATATAGCAGAAGGGCCGAGCTATATGCTTATTCCTGCGCGAGTGTTAATTCTCCAATGCACGTGTGATGTGTTGAATCCCAAACCCCCCCCCCACCCGAGAGGTTTTAATTGCAGGGTCCAGATTGCCAGGGCTGGTTATATAGGGCCTGGCGACCCCCATGACAAGTCACAGCCTCCATTTAATATTTCCAGATCCCATGCAAAAAGCGAACACAGGGCCCCCGTGTTAGCGTGCTAGCACTGGCTGGCAAAAATTCAATTTTCATCCCCCTTTTGTATCCAAGGCCTGCTGTCTTGCCCTAACGATGCTCTCTCATTCTCGACCCCCCCACCCCCCCAATACGCTTCCTCTTCTCCTGCCTTCTTCTCCCTTCAACAACAGAACACAGTGGAGTCGTTAGGACCCTCTCTTCATTACTTCAAAAAACCAATCATTAGACACCAGAGTATATACGTAATTAGAAAATCACTTCCTTTGCAATCCCGGCTAAGTAGTTTACATACTGTAATTACAGGGACAAAATCAATTTTTAATCATTTCACTGATTGGGCTCATCAGCTCAGTAGGAACATTGTATCCTGCTTGTTGTGCGAAAGCAACATCTGGGCTAAAACAATTACCCTTTTGTGTTCCAGAGCGGCTCTGAAAATGCCTCGCTGTCACTCCCTCCCCTGTCGTGGACGCTCTCTTTCTATCTCTATCCGTCTCCAGACGCCCTTTTTTCCCTTTGCCTTGGTCCTTCTCTCCGTCTTTCTCCCATGCACCCTTTCTTTTCCTCTCCCTCCCTCTCTCTTCTTCTTTCTCTCTCTCTCTCTCTCTCTCTCTCTCTCTCTCTCTCTCTCTCTTTCACTCCCTGCCCTTGACTTGGACATGGAGGATCACATTTAAAGCTTTATAAATCAATAGGCTATAATAAGCTGCTCTTGACAGAGAGGGAGAGAGAGGAGAGCGAAAAAATAAACCAACATATTGCTTTTTTAACACCTCTTTTTTTTCCTTCATGGCCCTGTTGTTGTCATTATTATTTTTTTGTTGTTTTGTTGGTTTTATATTGTTGCCTTTCAGAAAACAGGCCCTACAGAAATATCACCTTATTACTATGTGTTCTGTAGACTATGTGAAGTGGGGGGGGTGGGTGGGGGTTGAGTTTGACGATTACGAATGTGTTAAGAAGGAAAATTCTCTGTCTCCTTGTTTTAAAGTGAGACATGAATACAAAATCCAAGTTGAAAACTGCGTCCTTTTTTCCTGGTATGTTTCACCCTTCAACCGGCTAATAAAATGCTTTGTATTCTTGTCTGAGAGAGAGACCCGATCGATCCACATTAGTCTAAACTCTCTCTCTCTCTCTTCCACTTTGAAAACTCAGAAGAAATCAGATTTCAGAGGGGGGGGGGGGGAGAAGAAGAAGAAAAAAAAATCGGTTAATGCATTGATCACTCGGGCTGTATGCAAATCACATTTTGCCTCTATTTTTTTTTTTTTTTTTTTTTGCTGATCAATAGCATTAATTAACGGCTTCGTTTTAACGGCACCCCGCAATCCCGTTAGACGCCGCTGTCGACCTCAGAAATCCTCCCCTCCTGCCCACCTCCCGTCCCTCAGTAGCCATGGAAATGAACGGCGCGTGGCAGGGGACATAAATCAGGAAATCCAATTTGACCATGAGCTTCCAGTACTAACAGTAAAATATGAGTGCTAACACAGCACACAGGTAGATCATCTCATATTGGGAACGCTATTATTTATTTATGACATCAGTTTACATGAGTGCTTTTTCAACTTCTTCAACAAAATGTGTGGAAGTGTTTTAAAGAGACTCTGATCTTGCATGTGAGATGTAAGTTTACTTGCTATGAGAAGGACTATACAGCCTGTGGAAACTGTTGTTAAATGTCATGTGTGGCTCTGGAGGAGCTTTCTGAAGAACAAAATAACCCTGATGACCCATGATGATGATGATGATGATGATGATACCATCAGAGTTATCTCGGACTTGGACGTGAGATTCCAAATTTGTAACAGAAAGCCTGTGTTACAAACTGGGGGTGAGGAATTTGAAAGATGTGAGAATTTACCAGGCTGGGAGGATCTAATAAAAAAAGAATATCAAGTTACATTGAGGGAATTGTGGGATCCGGGGTCTTTTGAGAGTTTGACCCATGCAAGGAACTACAAGTTATGATATCCTAGCCTGTGCTGCTTTCATTTTCACCATTCTCATTTTAATCTGTTTCTCACATTGCTCCAACTTTATAGCAGTGCAACACTAAATCACTGGAGTGGACCTTTAAGAGAGTTCCACTTTTTTTGACCCTGTCATTGAGAGTATTTTAAGAAATACAGTGTGAATTAATGATTTTTCCCCACTGGACATCCGCCTTTTTCCTCTATTTAACACTAATACAACACCAGATAACGAACTACTGTATGTCATGATGAGTGTGTGTGTGTGTGTGTGTGTGTGTGTGTGTGTGTGTGTGTGTGTGCATGTGTGTGTGTGTGTGTGTGTGTGTGTGTGTTTGTGTGTGTGTGTGTGTGTGTGTGTGTATGTGTGCGTGTGTATGTGTGTTCTTGTTTAACTATATTTGTGGAGTTCAAAAACCAGGAGTCCAGTATACTTGTGGGGTCCCGACAGCTTTGTGGGGCCAAAATGCTGGACCCCACAAGTTTAAAGGGCTGTTTGAGGGTTAAGACTTGGTTTTAGGATTAGGGTTAGAATTAGGTTATGGTTAGGGTGAGGGTAAGGGTTAAGGTTAGGCATTTAGTTGTGATGGTTAAGGTTAGGGTAAGGGGCTAGGGAATGCATTATGTCAATGACGGGTCCCCACAAAGATAGTGCCACGCACTGTGTGTGTGTGTGTGTGTGTGTGTGTGTGTGTGTGTGTGTGTGTGTGTGTGTGTAAGGGGGGGGCAGGGGGGGGGTGCTCTGTGCTAACCAGCCTAGCTGCTGCTGCCAGGGATGCTAGTGTGTGGGATTAATAATTGACTCTTTTTGAAATTATTATTATTCCCAAAATGCTCTTTTGTGATTTGCTTTGAAGGGTGTGCATGTGCATGTGGGTGGGGGGTGGGGGGTGTTAAGTGAGTAAGGGGGGGACAGGGGGGTAGTTGGTGAAGGGGGTTGGGGGGAGGGGGAGGGGAGGGGGGCTTGCTTGCTCATTTGGAGAGCTTTTCCAATTATACAATTAGTGAGGAATGTAGGCCAGCGGCCTTGGTGCTCCTCATGCTCCCCGACCCTGGATGGCAAGTGCCTTCGCCTCACTTTGTGTTTATCCGTTTCTTTCACATTAATCAAGAAACACATAACTAGAAATAGATGTAAAAACAGACATTACATTAAAATGAATATGTAACCGCGGATATGAAGTGAAAGTGGCATTGGCTCGGAGTCCGGGAGGCGTCCCAGAGGAGCAGAGCTAACAAACGCTGACCTTCTTTGGGAGCTGGGTTGCGTGTGAACGACCATGGCAGCACACTGTGGTGTTAAGAGATAAAGTCATGGGGTCGGGCCTTCTCTGATCAAATACTGTTTGTTGTGTTGAATGGCTTTTTTTGTAAACCCACCACCGGCTCCCACATGCCCCCAAAACCCCACCACGTAGGGGAGAGGAGTGCGTAAGCCGGATAGCTGGTTCGGGATTGAACACACACACGCAGAGTTCTAAGTAGGGCTACTACGTATCGTTTTTTTTTATCGTCATTGTGATATCAACAGGCGCAATAAACACATTGCGAAAGGCTGCAACATATTGCAATAGACACTCAGAAATGTATTCTATCTGCACTGTGACTCATGTTTTTTTAGTGGTGCCTTTTATATTCAATCCGATGTTCAATTTGTTCAATGCAAGAATGTTGGAAAATGATTTCCTTCCATTTGTTTTAAATTCAACAAGCGATGTGTTGTATTTTAGCAGAATACTGAAAGCAGCAGAACTGAGAGCACTTTATTATCTGTTCATTTATCGCAGGTAATATCGCTAATATCGCGATATTCAACAACGTTATTGTGTGTCGCATATTTTCCTCACATCGTTGCAGGCCTAATTCTAACTGCTATTGATTCCCTTTCTTCTCCGGAGCGGAGTGATATGATAAATTGATTTATGATGAAGGACAAATTGTTTCATAATTTTGGCCCCTTTCTGATTGTCCCCTCCACTCTAGCCCGCCTGCTACTACGTGTGCCGCGCTGGGTTTAATACGAAGCAACAACAACAGCCAAGTGCCATCTGTTGGCATGCAGATTTTCTGTAATCTCTCTTTACTGATTACAACAACGACTACACGAACCTCTTAAATAATTATCCCACAATGTAAAAAAAGAGGGGAAAAAAAGAAAAATAATTATAATCATTAACTCCCACCAAGTCTGCCACTCCTCCCGCAAATGAAGGCTGTCAGAGAGAGAGAGAGAGAGAGAGAGAGAGAGAGAGAGAGAGAGAGAGAGAGAGAGTTGTTCTTTTGCTGTGATGCCAATCATGTCTTATTTATACCCGCGGGGTAGAGTACCACACAGCAGTGACAATCTTAACCCAACAACATTGAAGAGGAAACTGTGGGAAAATTGACCCCTCTCCACCCACCACCCCTGCAACTTATGTTGTTTTTTTTTTTTCTCTATCTTCTGGAGGAAAAATCCAACTAAAGAGGGCAGGTTACATTCTGCAGTTTGTCTGACATCACATTGGCTACGTTCACACCGCCAAGTCTTAATGCTTAATTCTGATTTTTTTTTTTGCTCAGATCCGATTACCTTTTTAAAATGTGGCCTATATCAGATTCCAGTGGGAACTGTTTGCGGTTTTTAAGTGACCCGCATGCGCACAAGAACAATAACAATGACATCAGACGCAGGACGCTGATGCGCTAAAGTTTGGGAGGTTATGGAGGATGTAAGCACATTGGCTTTTATTTCAAAATGTTTGTGTAATGGCAGCCGTAACATTAATGAGCAGGTGCTGAGGAGGAGAAGAATGAAGACAAAGAGAGCCACGTTGGCTATTTTGGCCTTTTGCGGGGCAAAAGCCTGATTGGAAACTGGAAAATGCGCATGCCCAGTGTACGATAATGTTGATTAGTTGTTCTACTGAAGCTAAAATCACTTGTGTGCATGGAGTTCACTTCTGGCTCAAAACGCAGCAATGTAAATGTAGCCTGAAACCAAAAAAAAAAGCATCTGTCTAGACCCCAGTTTGCTTCACATTTTAACAATAACGTAGGAAGAAACTGTGACACCTGTTTCTGCTCTGCCAGTAGCTCAGTAGTCCAAAATGCATTGCAGCCAGAGGAAAGGATGTATGTTGAGTAAAAGACAATGTTCACAGGTTAACCGGCTTCCTATACTCATATATAGCTGTAGAAAATTGCAAGAAGCAAAATGTTCACACAATTACTCCGGGGACTGCGCCAAGCTGAGGCTATGTGGGTTAACCGAAAAAGTAAATTACACTTAATCATTCCTGGAATACACAAAAACATCATTATTTGATAGTATCTGGAAATAAAATTGTGTCAATAGTGTCCAAACATCTTTTCTTAAGGATATGGTTTCCAAATGCTAAAATGCTAATCAAAGTTTAAAGATTAAAAATGTGTTTTGATCTATAGGTCAGAGGTGGTAGAGGCTTCTTTTAGTAAAAGTGATAATCATTTATAAGCCTATATATAACATAAAAAGACTATGAAAAGTAAAAGTGCTGCATTCAGAATTTAACTTACAGTATGTCAAAGATATGTAGATACAAATCTACTTAAGATATGTAAATATTAAGCAGCAGAATGACCCATCAGTGTTACTTTGCATTATATTAACTGATTTAGATATGTTGCTGATGGATTACGGTGTAAGCAACATCTAAATATTATAATCTGTAAATGCGGGGGTGATTCTATCTTCCCTAATGAGCCTTTCTGTAAAAATGCATCATAGAAGCTCACCATATGTTTTATGTTAAATTGTGTTACGCAAAGTAACTACCAACTCTGGCTGTCAAATGAATGTAGTGGAATAGAAGCATAACGTGGCAGAAAATGGAAGCACTCAAGTTCGTTAAGTATCAAATTACTTCAAATTACTTAGTATCAGATTACTGCAGTAAATGAACGCAGTTACTTTACACCACTGCTAAAGAAGCACACTTAGTTTGGTGTGTCAGGGATTTATGTGAGTAAACGCTCCTCTGTGTGTGTGTGTGTGTGTGTGTGTGTGTGTGTGTGTGTGTGTGTGTGTGTGTGTGTGTGTGGGTGTGTGTGTAAGGGTGGGGGGCTGAGGGGGTGCTCTGTGCTAACCAGCCTAGCGGGGGTCTGTTTATGAATATCTTTTTATATACGTCATCTGTGTGTGTATGCATCTGCAAATACAGTATGTGTGTGTGTGTGTGTGTGTGTGTGTGTGTGCGCGCACGTGCGTGCTTTGTGTGAGAAATGGTGTGAGAACACGTCAAGGGGAGCATGTGTTAGCTCTGCTTCCAATATGAGGGAAATCTGTGCCACATACCTCCGATATGACACAAGCCAAAACGACATGACTCATCCATGCTATATTTGATTAATAAAAATACAGCCGGCAAAATGTGTTTCAAAAACAGCAGATCATTACCGAGGCGCGGTTTGACTGGAGAAATGTAGCATCCTATAATTATTATTATCATTAAGGGATGAAGACTAAATATACGTGTGTGTGGAGCATCTGATACGATCCCAAATATTATAATACGAATGTTACATTTGTAGTCAAATATGTCTTTGTATTCTCATTTTATAGCGAGGCATATGTGAATGCAGGGTGATTACTCACATAGGCTCAGCATGTCCCATGAAGAGGACAGCTGCCATATATATGTAATCCCCGCTGCTCTGAATCTTATAATAAATGTTATAACATGAATTTCCCAGCTTCAAGAGAAAAGGTTTCCATTGATTAGCACTTTACAAGCAATCAATTTTTACAAACCGGCTTGACCCCCCTCTTCTCTTTCTCGGTTTCTCAGGAAGGGATGATGGTCTACAGTATATCACGAATTAAACGAATACAGAGAAGTGGTATGGGGTGAGGAATTATTGGAAAGAGGAAGAGGAGGAAGAGGAGTGATGTTTGGGAGACGTGTATAGATTTAAAGGGGAGTGAAGACGAATGGGAGCTACCTTGGAGCGAGAGTCTAATAATATGGTATGAGCGCGACGACAACCAGTGGTGGAATGTAACTAAGTACATTTACTCCAGTACTGTACTTAAGTACACATTTTAGGATACTTGTACTTTACTTGAGTCTTTTCTTTTCATGACACTTTCTACTTCTACTCCGCTACATTTCAGAGAGAAATATTGTACTTTTTACTCCACTATGTTCATCTGACAGCTTTAGTTACTAGTTACTTTACACATTAAGATTTTTGCACACAAAACACATGCAGTTTAAAAAATATGATGTTTTATTATGAATGAAAGTAGCCAACAATATAACGGCCTGCAAATCCAGCTGAAATTATTAGACCATTAAACACACAACTGTTTGGATCCTTTAGACTTTCCAAAATGGTAGGAATTTTCTGTATTGAGTACTTTTACTTTGAATACCTGAAATACATTTTCCTGATAATACTTACATATTTTTACTTAAGTAACATTTTCAATGCAGGACTTTTACTTGTAACAGAGTATTTTTACAGTGTGGTATTACTACTTTTACTTAAGTAAAGGATCTGAATCAGTGGTGTAGTCTACATGATACGCAGGTATACGCAGTATACCCACTAAGAAACCTCCAAGGTTTCCATATACCCATTTAAAAATGCCCATTGACACGCAACAACATACTTTCCATTATATTTTTGATATATTTTGAATTGTCATCTGTATTTTTCTTCTTCACATAGGCTAAATAAAGGTATTTCCACCGTAAATTGGTGCATAAAAGTGTATCCGAATACTGAAATTAAGTCTTTGATGCTCAAAACTTCCCTGGGGGAGGACACCCAGACCCCCCACTATGATATGGCCCCTCCCCCAAAGGCAGATTCTGGCCAAAATACAGTACAGTATACCCACTACAATACATTAGACTACACCACTGATCTGAATACTTCCTCCACCGCTGACAACAAAAATGGCGATGGTGATGACACGCTGATTACAAACAACCGGGCGGGATAAAGCATCCCAACCCCACAAAGCAGACATATCCCTCACTTGTACCTGTCATATGATCTCACATCACTCACTGACGCACACACACACACACACACATACAGTAAACACACACAGTAAACGGCCCATCACCGTGAGAGATGGGATGGCCACGCTCCTCCAGCTCCAGGAATAATGGCTTGCACCTGTTAACCATGTCACCTCTGTTTGCTAATTGTCTCCTTGAGCTACATGGCGAGGAAGTGACAGCGTTGTGGCTTTCTGACAGGCGGGCTGTGGGGGGGAGGGGGTCAATATGTGATGAAAAAGACTGGCACCAAACTTATTTTACTTAGTAGTCAAGCAGCTCTATCGCCGGGTGGTTACTTAATTTTAATGACGCGTTTTTACTTGGATAATATAGACATACAACTTCTCCATAAACAACGAACCTTCAAGGGGATTTGAGTGTTTAGGTTCCACGGGGAATTTAAAGTAGGAGGGAGGTTGTTGGTATTTCTTTTTTTACGCTGTTGAAGCCTAGATTTAACAACATTAACCAAAGAAACGTCAAATTAAATTCTTGGATGTCGATGTATTTTCATTCTCCGGATACACTCGATTCCTTAAAACTCCAATGAAGTTACTACATGTATGTGGTCTTACTTTGTGTCCCTCTGCCTTTATCTAGGCCAGTAGTTCCCAAACTTTGTCATGTCAAGGACCCCTAAACTGACAATCAATCAATAAGACCACGGACGCCCATTTGATAGGATTTTATACCAGGGTCCCCCTATCTGATAAGATTGTGTCCCATCTGATAGGATTTTTGCTTTTAGATGTCTTATTACAGAAAGTGTATGAAACCCATGACCAAAATAGTCACATATTCTGTCATTGTGTTACTTATGGATGGAATTAGAGGTAAAATTGTAGTATTCCCCTTTTTGCTGGGGACCCCAAGGACTCTTCCTTGGGAACCACTAATCTAGGCTATTGCTAAGATGGCTTATACATAGATGTCATCAAACAACGTATTAAACTGTTATTTGTTTTAATTTCAACGCTACTTTCTGTCAAATGTGACAATATTACAGTTCCAGAATTATGGAATTCTGAATAAAATACAGGTTATTCCATAAAGGTACGATGTTTTGAGACCATAGGAATAAAAGAGTAGTAGTAACAATAGTTTGCTGTGGTCATTTGACTAGTCTCGCATTGCCAGACCTTCCTCCACAGCACTGCGGAAGATGGTCTGGCTAGTCCACACAGCATTCCGGGATGGGAGAAAAACGTGATCTGGTTTATTGGCATTTCTTTAAACCAATCACAATCGTCTTGGGCGGCGCTGAGCTCCGCATGGAGCCGCTGCAAAATAGCCTCGGGAAGGACCTTGTTTTGGTGGAACATGTGTACGTTCAATGGTTGTTTTAGTCGTGTGAGAGAAAACTCAGATTGGACAGATTTACCATACAGAGATTTGAGGAGCAGTCAACGATAGTCCTCATAAATTCACCGGGGTTTAAAATTCCAACACAAAGAAAGTGCAAGGAAACGGACATCGGCGAAAAGACACGCATCCGGTGGAATATCCTGCGAACGTCGTGGATATAGACTACATTTGACTAGTTCAAAAGAAAATAGCGCTCAGCACTGTGCATGGATTAAACAGAATGAGTTAGCACACTACAACGGTCACAGTTCTTTGCAATGGCAACGTCCTGATGGAAGGCATATTTTCCTAGCTTTTTTTTCTCCTTATTCAAATCTTTGTGCTAATAACGCTAGGCGATACATATCCTGGACCACCCTGGACGCAGGACAAAATTGATATCTGTCTTTATATTTGAACTCCTGACAAGAAAACAAAGTGCATTTCCAACATATTCTATAAGTATTTCTATAAGTCCGGTTTTCCATTGGCAGAACACACAGATCTGCTAAGCCAGCACTGATCAACGCCTTATAAAAATGACAAATAAAATTATTTTTTTTAAAAATCATGTCAATTTCTGGAGAATTTTCCAGTTAATCTTTAATGTATGTCAAATGAATATTTTAAGATAATCATCTCAATGGTTCTGCATCTGGACATCCAGTATTTGGAGGATGTAGCTCGTGAAAATAAGGTTGTAAAAGTAAGTAGGCCACAGCTGTTATTTCAATGTGTCAGATACATTTAATCAACATTTCATATCTTCCGCTGCTCATTGTCAGGCGGTAGCAGGTTGTGAACATTAATTAGGCAGCCACTAAAAACAGTGTAACCTTTGCACCTGACAAAAGATGATCAATTCAATTTTCTAGTTTTTTCCCTAAATGTAGATACTTCAAAGCTGAACCTAATCAGATTCAATAGGGGATTCAAATGAATTCTGATACAAAAAGTGGATAGGACACTGGGCTGGAATCTGATAAAAAAGACCCTTACTGGCACTAGCAGCAGTGACATGTTTCAGAGGTGTCTATGTGGGTGTCAGTTTGTAACACCACCAACATATCCTGCAGGTATTTCTGCTACCAGAAGTGCAAACATATGTGGCCTGACACCCAAGATAAAAACTTCCTCAATTGCTACCATGAGTGTTCATTTTGCGGTAGTTCAACTGTCCAATCCCATTCCTGGCCCGACATGATGTTCAATGTGGAAAGAGATGAATTATGAAGGAATTTATTGGGATCTTTAACATACTGCACGGTACAACAAGTCCTCCAAACCATACGACGATATAGGTTGTTTGTTCCTACCCTCTAATACGACCCACAGGAGCGTTTTTATAAATTAACGTCCATAGCGGTGGCAGGAAATACGACCCACAGTGTTTTCCGTCGTCATATTTAAACCAAGGAAGGTAACGGTCACGGTTTTAAACACGTCATTAACGTAAAAAAGTCGCAGTTAGGTTAGGTTTAGGCACAAAAACTACTTAGTTCTGTTTGTTCCGTGAAGTAAAACCTAGAGAAGAGCCGATACCGATACCAGTATCGGTATCGGCTCCGATACTACCTAAAACGCTGGTATCGGTATCAGGAAGTACTGGAGTTAATGCACTGATCAGATACCACGTAATAAAGCCCTAAAGAAAATCTACGTTAAAGTACTTTATTTATGTTCTTTTTCCGTTATAACTGACTGTCAAACTGGATAAAAAAAGGTTCTGTGGCATTCATTGTTTGTGTTTGTTCATGTTTCACAAAGAGTTTAACCTGAGCCAGACTGACAACAAAGATAGAAATAATATCACATCCATACAGGGATAGTAGTATACACCTGTTAAAACATAATAAAATATATGACACATTGGTATCGGATCGGTACTCGGTATCGGCCGATACTCAAGTTCAGGGTATCAGAATCGGTATCGGGAAGCAAAAAATGGTATCGGACCATCTCTAGTGAAAACCTCACTGTTTACTTTTATTTTCAAATGGAACACAAACCCCGGTCTCCTGGGTGAAAGTCCTGTTGTTGGTTGACCCATCCACGACCCCAACCTGCCTCCATACATAAAACTTGGCTTTTTTATACTCTTTGTCTTCCTTCCTGCTTTGCTCCCATCATAACTACTACGGCCACTAGAGGACGCCACCAATAGGAACGTAAATATGAGTCGTAATTGCTGTTTGAACAAACAAACTATGTGGGCTTTTTTTCGGGGGAGGACAGTCTTGTACGGTATGTTGTAGCATTGTGTGCCACAGAAACTATCTACTTGACAACACGGGCAAAAAAATCCCAAAAGATGTGTGCAATTCTGCAAATGTTGCATGACAAAACTGAGGTGCAAAGAGGCTCATACAAGGTTGGCTACATTAAAGAAGAACAGTTCATGTTCACTTGCAAAGTTCAGGTCAACGTGGTGACATTCATTCACCACCCATACAACCAATATAACCACATTTCAATGTAGTGTGCATGCACATGAGTAGGGCTGGGTACCGAATCCGATACTTGTTAAGCACCGACCGAATTGCCTCTAAAGTATCGAGTATCAAAAAATGCCTCGTCATTCAATACCCAATTTATATACATAAGGAGTAAATCTCGTCAGCGTCAGTGGCTGTCTAACGTTACACGTCGTACAGACACACCCTCTCCAAACCCTCTGAGTCCTAAGGTATTTTTGACAACTTATGGTCACACCTAACTATTCTGCCCTCGGGGAAGTTCACTATATACGATCTTTGTTTCATTCGCATTGACGGACCAGCCTGGTTGACAAGACGTAAACAAGCTTTTGATTGGTCAGAATGGTCTCCCAGAATATCATGGGAAAAGCAAAATGTCGGTTAGCATCAAAGCTAGCGGCGATAAATGACTGAAAATTCATTAATTATGGACATAAAGTGTATCAATCTTGGATGTAACCGTTTGGATTTAGTTAGAATTTAGTTAGAATGGAGTTTATAAAATTGCTATTGAAAAAAAGCATTGTTCAGGAACCGGTATCGAAGTCACTGTATCAGTATGGAAACATTTTTGAATGATACCCAGCCCTACACATGACCATAAATCCATGCACTGTGTGATAAAAGCCTAATGGCTTTGTTGCTGGAAGATTGCCCATTCATTTTATCTTTCTGGCTAGAAAAATGGAGGTGAGGAATAAGAATAAGTAGTTCTCTTTTATAACTTTGATGCACTCCAGAGCGAGCCACTGACCCACCAACGGATGGCGTAATGGGCAGCTCGCAGGTACCGATGTCTCGGCAGTGTGACTGAGAATCATGGCGCTGCTTAAACAACTGCATGCTCAATTGACTTTCCCCGGGATAAAACAAAGATTTAAATGAAAAACAAAAGATGCATGCGCGGGGGCGTGTAACTGTGACAGACACCTTTTAATATCCTCCCCTTTCCCCGTGATCAATCGGTGTGATCGTACCTGCGTGACTGCCGCCGCTCCAATGAACGCCGGATGTCAGGAAGAGCGCCGACAGCTCCACAGAAGGTGGGACGACAAGAGCCTGTAAACAAAGCACACACACCAGGAAATTCACAGTCATCCGCGTTTGAAGCTTGACAAGTTTGCAACACTGGCGACAGAGGAGAAATGCCCATTAAAATAATGTGTGTTGATGCCCCCCCCCCATGCCACAAACACACACACACACACACACACACACACACACATCATCACATCTTTATTTTTCTTCTCAGGACTTCCTGGGAGGACGTGATGTCATTTAGACAACCATAAGTAATCTAACAAATACATGGTGTGTAATTGCTTTTGTGTATCAATCTTTGACTTTTTCATTTTTTTTTTTCATTTTTCTTACGATGAGTTCAGTTTTTATTTTGACACTTTAATATCCAGTTCAAGATGAGGGAATCATAGCGGGACACATACTGAGATGTCCGCGGTTTGTCATTTGTTAGTTCGAAATGTTGGGAAGCTTTGTTCTCATGAGCAGAAAACTGTGAGAGGAGCCTGCGCAGCACAGCGGAGGATGTTATCTGATCCAGCCTTGAAGCCCCGCCGCTTAACGCCAGAAAAATAATCAAGCCGACTCAAAGTATGTGAAGCAAAGACCGCCACTCCCCTTTAAAGTAGCATGCAACTCTGTGAGTGGCATTTAAGCTGAGGCCTCACAGAGAAACATCACGAAAACACTGGCAGCAACTGGCTTTGACTTTTTGATACGAGTCGTGATTGATGAAATTACAGAGGATGTATTTCCTAAACCCTGCAAAAAAATTGTAATGCTTAAATTAAAGTGAAAAAACCTGAAAAAGGTTGTATATTTGAACTCTGTTGATGAAGCCGTTTGATCCATGTCAACGCAGCTGACTAAACTTCTCCTGATTTACATTTCATTTTTTTGTGACATTTCAAACGTTTGCTTGGATCTGTTAGAATTTGCTTCGATGGAACAGTGATCCGCAAGATTTGGGGTTTTGTATATTTAACTCCCAACCTTTAGTGCTAAACGCTCAATGCTGTGTTCTTCCCGCATGCACGCCGCTACCCAAAGATCACCTGTCAGTCACAGTGTCGAGCCGTACTGTCATTTATTTCCATGGGTTACCGTAGTTGGCGCTCTTTTCCGGTGATTCATTGATGCTGCACAATATTACTTCAAATTTAGACTGGGAAAGAAGTACGGGTCCAACAAATTCTCATGGCTATAATTGTGGATGTGGAGAGGCAGTCAGGCATGGAGAAGCTGGCTCAGTCCTACAAGAGGGGAGGGGGGGAGGGGGGTGTAGAGAGGGAACAGCACAGATGTGGAGGGTCTGCAGGAGGGCCA